>NC_046381.1:25909675-26100621 GCF_011125445.2 Fundulus heteroclitus
ATTGTGTTTAAGCCAAGACTCCTTATTACCCTCATGGACAGCCAACTCTGGGAGAGACTTTATTGGATGTCCCTTTCTGAGACCCTTCAGGAGCTGATCCTGAGACTCCTGGTGGCTAAGGGTCTGACTTTGGTGCCTGAAACCTGCAGCCCGGGGTCTCCTGAAACCTGCAGCCCGGGGTCTCCTGAAACCTGCAGCCCGGGGTCTCCTGAAACCTGTAGCCTGGGGTCTCCTGAAGCCTGTAGCCCGGTGGCCTCTGTAGTCTGTAGTCCTGTGGCCACCTCAGCAGCCTGTAGCCAGGCTCCCACTTTAGCAGCCTGTAGCCAGGCTCCCACTTTAGCAGCCTGTAGCCAGGCTCCCACTTTAGCAGCCTGTAGCCAGGCTTCCCCTCCAGTCGCCTGTAGCCAGGCTTCCCCTCCGGTCGCCTGTCGCCAGGCTCTTTCCTCCGTCGCCTGTAGTCAGGCTCCTTCGTCTGTCGCCTGTAGTCAGGCTCCTTCGTCTGTCGCCTGTAGTCAGGCTCCTTCGTCTGTCGCCTGTAGTCAGGCTCCTTCGTCTGTCGCCTGTAGTCAGGCTCCTTCGTCTGTCGCCTGTAGTCAGGCTCCTTCGTCGGTCGCCTGTAGTCAGGCTCCCCCTTCGGTCGCCTGTAGTCAGGCTCCCCCTTCGGTCGCCTGTAGTCAGGCTCCTTCGTCTGTCGCCTGTAGTCAGGCTCCTTCGTCTGTCGCCTGTAGTCAGGCTCCTTCGTCGGTCGCCTGTAGTCAGGCTCCTTCGTCGGTCGCCTGTAGTCAGGCTCCCCCTTCGGTCGCCTGTAGTCAGGCTCCCCCTTCGGTCGCCTGTAGTCAGGCTCCCCCTTCGGTCGCCTGTAGTCAGGCTCCCTCGTCAGTCGCCTGTAACCAGGCTCCCTCGTCAGTCGCCTGTAACCAGGCTCCTTCGTCAGTCGCCTGTAACCAGGCTCCTTCGTCAGTCGCCTGTAACCAGGCTCCTTCGTCCGTCGCCTGTAGCCAGGCTCTTTCCTCCGTCGCCTGTAGTCAGGCTTCCCCTTCGGTCACCTATAGTCAGGCTTCCCCTTCGGTCGCCTGTAGCCAGACTCCTTTTTCAGTCGCCTGTAGCCAGGCTCCTTTTTCAGTCGCCTGTAGCCAGGCTCCTTTTCCAGTCGCCTGTAGCCAGGCTCCCGCACCAGGAACCAGTGACCAGGCGCCGCCGCCTGTAGCCACTAACCAGGCGCCGCCGCCTGTAGCCACTAACCAGGCGCCGCCGCCTGTAGCCACTAACCAGGCGCCGCCGCCTGTAGCCACTAACCAGGCGCCGCCGCCTGTAGCCATTAACACGGCGCCGCCGCCTGTAGCCACTAACCAGGCGCCGCTTCCCGTAGTCTTTAGTCCGGCGCCTTCCGCACCCTGTAGTCCGGCGCCTTCCGCACCCTGTAGTCCAGCGCCTTCCGTACCCTGTAGTCCGCCGCCAGGTTCTATTCTCTTCCTCTTCAGGCCCCGCCAACGGTCTCTGAGAGTCCTGCTCCGCCGCCGGCCTCCTGTCACCCAGTTCCGCCGACGGCCTCCGGAGAACCGGTCAAGCCTGGGCCGTCCGCCGGAGAACCGGTCAAGCCTGGGCCGTTCGCCAGAGATCCTGTCACGCCGGGGTCGTCCGCCAGAGATCCTGTCACGCCGGGGTCGTCCGCCAGAGATCCTGTCAGGCCGGGGTCGTCCGCCAGAGATCCTGTCACGCCGGGGTCGTCCGCTAGAGAACCTGTCACGCCGGGGCTATCTGCCGGAGAACCTGTCACGTCTGGGCCGTCCGCCGGGACGACCGCCGGAGAACCTGTCACGTCTGGGCCGTCCGCCGGGACGACCGTCGGAGAACCTGTCACGTCTGGGCCGTCCGCCGGGACGACCGCCGGAGAACCTGTCACGTCTGGGCCGTCCGCCGGGACGACCGCCGGAGAACCTGTCACGTCTGGGCCGTCCGCCGGGACGACCGCCGGAGAACCTGTCACGTCTGGGCCGTCCGCCGGGACGACCGCCGGAGAACCTGTCACGTCTGGGCCGTCCGCCGGGACGTCCACCGGAGAACCTGTCACGCCGGGGCCGTCCTCCGGGACGTCCACCGGAGAACCTGTCACGCCGGGGCCGTCCTCCGGGAGGTCCATCAGACTCTTGCTTTTTCTGGATGACTGTCTGTTATGACCTGCCCTTTGAGGGTTGTTTTCTGTTGAGGGACTTGTATTTTCGATATTGTTTTTCTTTTTCAGATTCTGACCCTCCAGCCTGTAACCCCCTCCACCCGCCCGGTTGGACTTTCCTTTTGTTTTGTTTGTACTTTTCGAGACGGTTGAGGGCGTCTAGGATCCGCCCTTGAGGGAGGGGCTCTGTAACGTTCTGTTGTGGTTTTGGTTTAGCATTATTTCTGTTTCTTGTGTTAGAGTTATGCTTAGCCTGTTTTTGTTATCTGGCCTTTGTTATTAGTTTATTTCAGCCCTTGCCTGTTTAGCCTTATTTCTTACCTTAAGTTTTTGTCTATCAGTCTGTTGCTCCCTTTATTATTTCCACCTGTTTTGGTTAATTAGTCCCGCCCTGCTCTTCTGTTCCGGTCGTCTATTTAAGCCCACCTTTGTTTCTGCTTAGTTGCTGGATTATCTCGTCTCGTCCCTGTCCGTTACCTCATGGTAAGAGCTTTGCAGCCTCTGTTTATGTTATATGTTGTTTACCCCGAATTATCTGTCCTGTTTTTTGAGTCTGTCCCAGCCTTTTTTCACCCTGGAGGATCCGTTATCTTTTTCAATAAAAACCCTTTTGTTTAGCATAAGCTCCGTGTTTGGCTTAACTTTGGATTCACCACATCAAATCATTACAACGCGTTTTAGTTCCGTAATAATAATAATGAATAAATAATTTAAAAACACACGAAAAGCAATAGTGTTCTCTGCTAACAGAGCAGACGAACAGCGCCTGCGCTGCGGGCTTGGAACCCTAATAATTTAAAAACACATGAAAAAAATAGGGTTCTCTGAACACAGTGCAGACGCCTGCGCTGCGGGCTTGGAACCCTAATAATAATAATAATAAATATTTAAAAACAGACGAAAAACAATAGTGTTCTCTGCTCACAGAGCAGACGAACGGCATAGCCGTTTCTACTGCACTGCGGGCTTGGAACCCTAATAACACATTGTATTTAAAAGTGCCTTTCAGAGCACTCATGGACACTGTACAAAACAAGCAGTATGATAAGAATAACGGTAAGACAACAAACAATTGAAGTTATAGTGAACCAGCAATCACTGAGAGCATGCAACTGTTGGGTTTTCAGTTTAGACTTAAACAAGTATAGGGTGTCAGCATTGGAGATGTCCAGAAGGGAAGAATTCCACAGATTAGGAGCAAAGCAGGAGAAAGCTCTGCTCCCCATGGTGTTGAGGCAGGAAGAAGGAATGAAAGAGGAGGATCTAAGGATGTGTGATGGAGTAGAGATGTGAAAGAGTTCAGAAAGGTAGATGGGGGCAAGGTTCTGGATGGCCTTGGTTGTGTACAGAATAATTTTAAATGAATTCTGAATCTAACAGGGAACCAGTGAAGCTGCTGCAGGACTGGGGTGATGTGATGAAATCAAGGAGCTTTGGTAATAATGTGAGCAGCTGAATTCTGAACAACTTGTATTTTATGGAGGGATTTTTGAGGAAGGCCAAAGAAAAGAGAGTTACAGTAATCACTGCAGTAGGTGAGAAGGAATTGATGCAGAGTGAGGGAAAAGGGAGGGATGAAGGGGATTGATGTTGCGTAGATTAAAATAGGCAGAGTGGATGATGTTACTGATGTGAAAGGTACAGGGTAGAGAACTATCAATGATGACACCCAGACTCTTAAACTGAGCTGAGGGGGAGACTATAGAACCATCACGTGAAAGGGAGAAACTTTCATCTTTTAATAATATATACAAGCAGGATCTCAGTTTTATCTCTGTTTAAGGTAAGGAAGTTGGAAGTGAGCCAAGACTTTATTTCAGATAGGCTGGAGGTAAGGGAAGAGGGTGGGAGAGTGGAACTTGGTTTACAAGAAGCATAAAAGTGGGTGTCATGCGCCTAACAGTGATGATGTATGCTGAATTTGCAGAAGATATTATCAATGGGAAAAATGCATATAATAAAAAGTATGGGTTCAGAGCCCTAGGGCACTCCGGGTCATGACAGGGGATGGATGAGAAATAAAGGACTTATAATTTTTGATCTGTTTAATTTAAAACAAAGACCGAACAGAGAGACATGTGGTGGTGCAGAGTGTTAAAAGTTATTGCTCTATACTCTACCCTTTAAAAAATAGCTGTAAAATGAATTCTAGGGTAATTGAATATTATTTAATCAAAAATGAGCTAGGCATAAACCAGCATGGAGACTCGTGCAGAATGAGGGGGCTGTTATGGGAGGATGTTCGTATGTGTGTGCATGTGTGTGCTGACAGCTCAGGGGGTAAGGGTCAGAAGAAGAGAAAGATCTTAGAAAAAACTAGTATGTTTATGATAACGTAAAGTTTGAATATTTTATCCTGAGAAAGAAGGTAAACTATGTGCTGTTTTTTCAGGACAGCATCACTTTCTTTAAATAAGGTTCATGATACATATCTTTCAAAAAGTATTTTACTGTTTGAAAATCGGGAATAGAAATTAGATATAGGATAAATTTTTTCAACAATATGAAAAGTGCAGTGTTCATATATTTAATTATCAACTCTAGATAATATACAGTTACCGTTAGAAATTACCCATTTAGAAAATAATTGATCTTCATCTTATGATAAATCGGTAGACAGATGTATCTATGCTGTGCCTGTGACAAGGAGCCGATGAGTGAAAAGGAAGCAGATACAGCTCTTAGAATACTGTCTGTATGTGTGTTAAAACACATGGATATTTTTCAGGAAAATCCAACTACAAAGGTCAGTGTATCCAAGAAACGGTACTCAAAAGGCAGACTGGTAAAGATACTTTTTTAAGCACATCATAGAGAAATGTTTCTGATGAAGATGGAACTCTAACCAGCTTACAAGTCTGTAAACAAGGAAAAAATATTTTAGAATATTTTTCAAGAAAAAAAACTGTTAGAACATACATGTATGTGTTAAAACATGTAGGAGGATGTAATGATTTATAGAAGAAATGGTTGGAGTATAATACTTTTGTGGCTGGAGTAAATTAAATATATCAACTTGTGTTTGCGACTGTTTAGGAGATGGTGTGGGTGCAGCTGGATGACAAACATCAGAGAGAGGCCAAAATAAAGGGACTAAAATTTTTTTTTTTTTTTTTTGGCATTTAAATTTTTTTATTATTTTGGTAATCCCAACCTACCTAAGACAGGAAAGGTTTATTCATATTTCATGTTTGACAGTGAGAAGAAAAAGCTTATGGTTGCAACTATACATATATATTAATTTGAAGCCAAAGAGACAGGCTCTTTTCAAGTAATCAGAATCTGTTTGATTAATGCTTTTTGAGATAAATGCAGCTTTTTGAACATTGACAAACTGTCCAGTTTCTCATCCCAGTGATGAGATGTCCTTTTTCCCTGAAAATGGAGCCACTGTCACATCCCTGCTATTTCAAGTGATCAACATGACATTTGTGGCCTAATCATTTGATTTCCTCCTCTTTTCCCTTCCCCACATCAGTCTTTCTATATTGCCCACTTGTGTCTCTTTTTGCTGCACCGCCTCAATAGATCAACCTTGCGGGGCCTCCAAGCCTTCGATACATATCACTTCTGACTAGTGAATCAATAACTGAATTACTTTTATGAAACCACACGAGTAGAAGTGATGAGGACTCTGCATCAGTCTCAAGCCAACCACTTAACATTTCTAATCTTGCAGGAGCTTCTGTATGGATCCACTGCTTTAGCAAGAACAGGAGAAAATCAGCAATCTGGATGTTTTTTAATTAGAAGCAGAAGCCAAACAAGCAATGTCAGCCAGGTCACTTATCAACATTAGTCAGAAATGGTAGATGGGACTCAAGGTTGGTGCAGACTGTGCAATTGTGGAAATCATTGGTAAAGACAAAAGACATTTTAGAAATCTTGGGTAAGGTTTTGGAGGCTTATAAGCACAAACAAAAAAAGATGGGCTGGCTGAAACATACAAAAAATCCATTGAATTAGTTTTGCAGAAGACAAAAGGCATCATGGATACTTCAAAATTGACATTCACTCAAAATGTAAATATTTTTTGTCTCAAAGTACAACTACAAAATTGACCTCCCTCCAAAAAACAAATAAAAAAACAAAGTTTATTTACACTAAACATCTCCAAAAATATATTTATTCTGACCTGTTATTGATATGGTACAACTTTCATTGGGATTTGTATGACTAAATATGATTAAACAACTAAATCACTTGTAGATGTTCTCTAATCTACTAATCGCCCCAGTATCAAAACTGTACCTTTATGCTGGACACTAATGTGTCAATCAATGGTCTTTAGCAAGCAACAGAGAAACAATGTGGTTTTTGTAGCCATCAAAAAGGTTTTGGCATAGACCAGGAAAAATATGTG
Source organism: Fundulus heteroclitus (assembly GCF_011125445.2). Classification (NCBI taxonomy): domain Eukaryota; kingdom Metazoa; phylum Chordata; class Actinopteri; order Cyprinodontiformes; family Fundulidae; genus Fundulus; species Fundulus heteroclitus. The sequence continues at coordinate 25,916,212 of NC_046381.1, forward strand.
ACCACTCTTCTTTTCTCTCCTTTTCTAAAAGAGCACAGGGAATGGAAGCCATAAACAGCAAATAAGATGCCTCCATGCATCAAACTGCATGGAGGCAAGTCACCAGTTGGCTGCAAATAAGTCTAACAGAGTTATGAAGGGGAAATAAAGTGCTATGCAAAAGTATTTGTGTAACTTGAACCTTACTGACCAACGTACTCCCACTAAAAACATGTAATAGCCACAATATTCCACAAGGGGGAATATAGTGTGGTCACAATTTGGCTCCATAATACATTTCAACCCTAAGTTTTATTTGGCCTATTCATTGACATTGGCTTGCAATCTGGTTAAGTGGCTATCAAGTTTCTTTCTGTGAAAAAAAGACATTTCTTACAGGGCTGACATTTCCCAAACTTGATGTCGAAAACTCAACTTTTTAAAGAAAACATCTGTATTTATATCCATTTTCAAGATTTATTCCAGGTATTTGGCTCCGCAACGCAATTAAGTTTATCGTCTATACCTGTTCTTCAGCCTTTAAATACTGGGTTCCCAAAGCTTCCTTTTGCCAGATTATTGAAAGCATTTGGTGAGTAAATGGTAATCATCCTTTACTGCTTGCCTTGTCAAGATCGCAACATTGTTCTTGTCTTTGGATTCTCATGTTTTGTCTTGCCCCCAGCAGACTTCTTATTGGCTTTTTTATCTGGACCTCGACCCAGTGCCTGAACCCCGGATCTCGTTTCAAGACTAACCCCTGGATTTGTGAGCTCGTTTCTGCCTTTTTGTGGACTACCATTACATTTATCACGCATTACACTCAAGTCTCCACCACTGTCACCAGCACTGAGTTTAAAGCTGACTGTTACCTATTACCTGATGTGACCTCATCACCTCCATGACTGTCAGGTTCTGGATTCAAATTGAGTCCAATTAACAGCTCATCAGGACCACCAGACCTCCTGAATATTGAGAAGGTTATTGGGTTAATTCCTGAGTTCCACTTTGCCTTGCAGTTGTTTCCTGTGAGCTCTTCTGTCATGTTTTTGAGATGCTTAGCCCACATGCAGATAAGAACGGGTGACCAGAACACAGTTTTAAGGTGTTTATTAAGGAAAGTGCAGTGAACAAAACACGACTATTAGTCGCCTGGACGAGGCCTGAACGTCGGGGCGGGGTTGACTGTAAAGAGAGGGGAGAAAATTAATCGGAGGCAAGAACCAGGAACATGCCGAATCGTACGCAGCTTACCATGTAGCAGGGAAGACCTAACCGGGCAAGAGTAGCGCCGAGGAAACTCTGTGTGCCTACTCTAGATGGTGGGTAGTGGCTGGAGGGCGGCAGGTGGAGCTGGCGAGAGACCCCAAGCAGACCTCAGCAGGCGGGAGCGACAGACGGATTGACCAGAGTTCAGGAGTCTTGAAAGTGCCTGTGGAATCCATTACTGTCTTGGTAATGACAAGGAGTAAGAGGGGAAGCGCCAGAGCAGAATCTGAGCAGATGATTCCACAGGTTCAAAACTTCTTCGGAACTTCGAGACAGGTGAGTGCATCCAGGCACATAAAACTGTGACAAAAAACAGCAGATCCAAAATTAGTTCAAAGCAGAGAGACGAAAAACTTACTAGCAGGTTTCTAAGGCTTGGTCAGGGCCACGTCGTACCACGACTGGTTTAAGGCTCTGGCATCTTCTCTGCTTAGGAAGTCGGAGGAAGCTGCCTCTGACGAGCCGCAGGTGTGAGGCACACCCCCTAAGCCACCACCTGTGGAGGCAACCAGAGCAGGAACACAAACAGAACCCTGAAAGCTACCAGCACCAGAGAGTTCATGATGCTGCAACCAACATGTTAAACTATTATTATGACATGTAAATACTGCTCATTTATTAATTGTTTTTCACGGACAAAACCATCACAAAGTGCTGTACAGAAAACCTATAAGATCGTGTTCCCACCACACATAGCCTTTGCATTCAGGCCAGAATGTTTAGTGTTATTTTTTCTGCCACACATAGAGTTTTGCATGAAGTCCAGACAAAATATGTTTTGCTCTGATCTTACCAGATCACCATTCTTTTCATGTTTACCCTGTCCACAACATAGTTTATGGCAAACGACACAAAATATTTCATATGGCCTTCATTTGAAAATGTCTTCCCCTAAAGGGCAGTTTATGGAGTGTCTGACCAATAGTTGTCCTTTGGATTGATTCACCTACCTGCTCTGTACATCCCTGCAGTCACCATGGGTTCCCTGGCTGAGTTTGATTAGTCATTTCCTTGCTTATCTTACAGCTTAGATAATAATAATAATAATAATAATAATAATAATAATAATAATAATATATGTTATTTGAAGGCACCTTTCCTGGCACTCAAGGACACTGTGAAATAATACACACAAGTTTAGTAAAAATAAACTACAATAAAATAAATAAAATCAGTGAACAGGCAGTCAGAAAAAGATGTGTTTTGAGTTGTGATATGAAATGTGGTTGAATGAATGTTTCTAAGTTGGAATGTTGCATTATTTAGGGCAGTGGAGCAGTTGAATGCTCCACTCCCCATTATAGTGAGACGGGCGGAGGGAACAAACAGACGTATGGAGGAAGGTGATCTAAGCAAGCATTGGGGCGGAGGGGGGAGTGTGAACATGGAGAGGTCAGACAGATATGGAGGAGCGATGTTGTGAATGGCCCTCAATGTTAAAATAAGGATTTTGAATTGAACAAGGAGCTAAACCGGGAGCCAGTGAAGCTGTTAAATAGCTTGAGTTGGACAGAGTGCGTGCACCCAAAAAGTAAAGAGGTAAAACCAATCAAATGGAGTGTAAAATATGCCAAATATAGCCTATAATATAGCCTGCTGAGGAAGTCAGAGTGACAGATGATATCAAAGGTTGCACTAAGGTCAAGGTGGATGAGGAAGACGAGTCCTCGTCCTCCCTCCAAAATCAGCTGTTGGAGAAATATGAATGTAATAATTTTATTTCTATCAAGTTACAGGTATTTGGTTTGTTTAAGAGTTTGATTTCAGGAAGGTTTTGTTGTTTTTAACCTTAGACAGGGATAACAAATGGTCTCCCCAGATAAAGCCGCAACAAAGCTTGCTCCCATGTTTGTTTTCAACCCCCATGTTGTAAATTCCTGAAACCTCCTGACCCTTTTCTTTTGATGTGTGACAATAAAGACAAGAGGACAGAAATGACCCAACGCAGACGATCCCAAAATCTCAGGGAGTGAAGTTCTCCGTTTAGGTTAATCCTCTGTCCTCTTTTACAGAACAGTCTAAACTTGTGTTGTGTGCTTTTCATTCTAGGATGAAAGGGGTTATCTTTAATAACCCTAACATCAGCTGCCACAAGGAATTCATTGATGATTTTGTGGAGCGTTGTTTCAGTGCTATGAAGAGTAAAGACAGCATACTGGAAATATTCATACAGGATATGCGAGAGTGGAGTTGGAAGTCAGCAGTTTTTCCTAGGATTTTGGAGCTAAAGGGTAGATTGGAGATAGGATGGAAGTTGTTGAAGAGGTGTCAGTGCCAGCTTTTCTTTTTCAAATTTGAAGTTATGGTAGCAGTTTCACTGTGAATTATCGTGAGATTTCCTCACGAGCTACAGGTTTGACAGTTGTAAACAAACTCACTAGGAGTTGATTTATTTAACTGAGGGAAGTCATTGGGCTGTTGCCATGTCTCAGATAAACAAAGAAAGTCTAGCTTATGGACGGTGGTGAAAGTTCTAGTGGGACCTGTGGGATGTATTGAAGGGGGAGCACCTCTGGCTCAGGTTCCGGCAGGTGATGGCAAAACCCGAGCAGGTCAGTGGCTGAATATTGAAGCAAAACCATCACTGGCAGATGAACAGGCAGTAGAAAGAGCCAGGCGCAGACAAACAAGATGTATGTCTTACTAGTCCACAGTATGGACAAGGACTCAGCGATCAAAAAACACCAGATGAGGCTCAAGCCGGGAGAGGGGAGGTGAGCTAACAATGAGGACTCACATATATGGTAATAATGCTGGCAGATTGTCCGCTTACTCAGAAATAAAGTCAATTATACGGTCTAATGGGGTCATAAAACAAGTCAAGAGGATTAACGTAAAACGTTAGCGAGCAATGGCAACAAGTTGTGTCCCTGTTCACTTGAGCCCTTTGTTTTTACAAACCTCTGAGTTTTCACAGAACAGCTGGGTATATATGAGATTACATTACAAAATGCTCTATTTTGGGATTTATTTAAGCAACAAGTTGAAAAAGTTTCCCTGGATTTAATTTAGAATCATCAAAGTAAATAGGCCTGATTACAAATGCATAATGTACATAAAAGTTTGAAATTGGGGGAAAAGTGGGAGGAAATTGATAATCCCCCCCCACACACACACACACTTTTAAATTATACACTACTTGGTGTTCATTTATAACTTAAAATCCTAATGAAACACAGTTAGATGTATGATAGTAGACTGATAAAATGTGGGAATGTTAAAATAGTGTAGTTCACTGTAATAGAGACACTCTGCAAATGCCTGCTTTTGTTGAGATTTAGAAATGATTTATGTCCATGTTCCACAAGGGACAGTACAAATCTGTATGACTTGTCCAAAAGTACACTAAGATCTCTGCACTAGCAAAGAAAAACAAAGGTTTTATATTCTTTGTGGGTAATTTATGATACTGTTGCACATAAAAACATCAGAACAAGTTGTTCAGTTTTGGCTAAAATGTCATCTATTATCAACTATTTAAATATTTGGACTTACCCCTTGCTTCAAAATATTGCTTTCCAACTCAAGATGATTTCATCATAATGCTGCAGAATTAGATTGGGGCCATGCAATACCAGTGCAATGACTAAAGTGCCACTTTGATATCAGTTGCCCTGTGTACCATTTCATGTAAGAAGTGGGGGAGGCAAAGCGTTTGTTTAGTTTTATCACAATAGTTTCCTCACATGTGCAGTTGGCTCAGCAGGGAAGTTGGTTGGCTTCTAGTGAAGATGTCCGTTGAAAGCTAATAGAGCGTACCTGGGGATTCACTGTAGACATGGAGCACACCAGCTTAATTAAAGCTTCCTTCATTGTGTCAGTAATTTTAAAACAGCATTTTTCGCTACCTAATCTTAATGTGTATGGAATTCCAGCCTGAATTCTTTCTGCATGGGTATTGCATGGTCTCCCCGCGTGTGTGAGTTCTCTCTGGGTACTTCCATAGTTCCAAAACATAACCATTAGGTTAATTGGTCTCTCCAAATTGCCCTTGGATATGAATACACAGCAGTGTGGTACTTGAAGGCAGCTGACAGGTGTGGACGTGGGAACCTCAGACAGGGAGAGGAGGGGAACTTCTGACAGACAGACGTGGGAAGATGCTAGGGAGAAGAATGATGATGATGATGACTGCTTACCTGCAACTTCAGCGCTCCAGCGCGTTCCAAGTAATCACACTGCTGTGCTGATGGCTTACCTGCAACTTCAAACGCTCCAGCGCTCCAAGTAATCTCTCTGCTGCTGGATCTCCTGCTACCCCAGTGCTCCAAATAAGCTTTCTACTGAGCTGCTGGTTCTCGGCGCAGCACCCACAGCTCTCCAGCTCGCTCCAGCCCGCTCCAGCCCGCTCCAGCCCTCCAGCTCCTGCACCCACTTGCCACCGTAACTAACAGCCGTCTGTTCCCAGCCCGGTACAGTCTTCTGGGGTCCGTTCTTCGTACGTTGCTTAAAACATCCAAGATCAAATGAGACATCCAAGATGATTTCATCCGGCTAATCCTGATCTGGCTAATTGGGTTCTTCGTAAACAACTGTTGTTTATGATTAGTATCACTGGATTGAGTTATCTGAGACAACTGCGCGTTCATGCGTTTGTTTAAAAGGGAAAATGTATGGATAGTAGAATCAATGATCAGCAACGCTGCTATTGGCTGTTCAGCATGGCCAAAGAACGCCCACAGTTTTTCTCTCAAGCAGAACACGAGCTTTTAATGGAAGGTTATGTCGAATTTGAGTCATTAATTAAAACGACAGGTAACACCTCAAAGTCTGCTAAAGCCAGGAGAGAGGGCTGGCAAAAAATAGACAAATTAAATGCGTAAATACTGTCCATGGTAGATGTTTCTATCACTTTTTACAGTATGTATTTTTGCATTTTAATAATTTCATATTTATTTTGTTCTTTTATGTCAGAGCCTCCACGGGAGCCACTAGAACAGGGGGAAAAAAGTGAGTTACAAGAATATTCTACAAAATGGTAGCCTTTACTTATTATACTGTATTTTAAAAAGCAACTTTTTCCTCTTTTTTAAAAGCCACTGTTGAATGATGTGTTTGTCTGTTTATAACAGCCACCAATAAGAAGGTTGGGGGGGGGGTTATTTTTACTTTTGTTGCATGAGGTGTGTTTCACCCTTTTTTTTTTAACAAAATGACACATAGTGCCATCCGTTTCCTATATAAACGGCTTCTTCAACAAAAAAATAGTATTTTGACCTGAAAAAAACACAAATTATGTAGAGAAATTGAACTCCACAACGAGAAAAAGAGAAACATTGCACTAGAGATCGAGTTGCTTCAAAAGGACGTTCACAGTAAGTTCTAATACACCATTTGACAGTAGTATTGCTGACTTTACATAAGTATCTCTTATTGCAGACAAAATATGACTTGTTGGCTTTCTTTATAAATGTTTAAATAAAACTACAGGAACTAAGCATTATTTGTTTCGTCTTTTATTAAACATTAAAAAATGGTGTTCCACAATTCTGTTCCGTCCTTTGCCACTAGGTGGTCCAACTGCACTGGCTGGACAGACTAGTCTATCTCCTCCGCTTATACAGCTGCGATCTAATCTTGTTTATGTGAAATAAGCCTGCTCGCGAGCAGGTTCAAGCTTGCGCACATGTTGCTATGACAACACGTGCAGGATGAGTTTCGAAGAACCAAATGATCCAAGATCATGCCAAATCGTCAACAATCAAATCCAGCTAAATGAGTTAGCGACGTATGAAGAACGGACCCCTGGTCTTCATCTCCACCACTCAACTTTTACAATAAAAGCTCTAAACAAGGCTCAGTAAGTGGTTGTGTGTGGGTTCGTCAAGACAAATCCTGACAAGCTCCATATATATTTGGTACAAATTTTAATTTTTTTTTTTTTTTTTTTTTCCCCAGTGTCCTGTCTAGCAATGTGGCAATAAGAATTGATATCATAATGCCAAATAGAGCTCGACAGATTTTACTTTCAAAAGTGGAGCAAACAGCTTTCGCCATAATGCTCCGCTTGATTTGTGCATGTAAATAGCTTTATTGTGATTCCTGCAGGGAGAATTTCAAATTATATGGACACTACAATGGGAAAGTAGGAGAGTAAAAGAAAAACAAGAAGAGAAAAAAAAGAAAGAAGAGGTGAAAGAAAGAAGAGATAAAAGGAAGAGAATGATAAAACGTCCTCTGTCTGCTCCATCACCTGGAAAGAGACGCAAAAAGAACAGCACAACCAACAGACATAAAGCAACAGATACAATCGTGTAACACCTTGATACCATTGCTAAATCATATGTATTATTATTTAAGCTGACATGTATAATGTGATACCTAAAAAAGAAAGTAAAAAAAAAAAAAGAATAAATTATAGCCTTTCTGTATATAAGTGAACATTTAATAACTGGGACCCAGCACCTGTGGGAGTTTGTGAAAGTGCACTAGTTTAGGTGAAAATTATCCAGAAGGAAATAGTTCGATAGTGATTGTGGAGAACCGAAGACCCACCTTCCCCGAGCACAGAGGTAGGAGTCAGGGGACCCGTAACCCCGGACTCCCAAAGGGGCCCCCAAAGCAATGCGCCCGAGAGGGGCCTTCACAGGAAATCTGCAACCCCCCCCCCTCCCCCGAGGAAAGAGGAGAGATGACCCCGAGGAAATCCCCCAGCCACCGCAGCCCCCAAGAGCTGCGGGGACGAGCCCGTGGGCTCCACCGGCAGCCGGCCGCGCTGAAGTGGTCCTGCCATGGGCCCTGGGGGCCAGAGGCCCCAGGGGCGCCCCGCGGAAGGGGCCCCGGCCGCCCCCCGGGGGGCCAGGCCCTGCGAAGCCACCGCTGGGAATGGGCCGGCGCCCACCCGGGAACCCGCCCCAAACCCGAGGACCGTCAACATGCCAGAGGGCCAAGGTGCCTGCCAACGCAGCGGAGAAGGGCAGGACGTGGGGGGATGGGCTCCGCACCTATCGGAGACTTGAGATGTTCCTGGGAGAGGGAGCGGACCGGACCCAAACCTGGAGAAAAAAAAAAAAATAAAAATCATTCACACCATCCCTCCCTTGTGCCCCACTCGCCACACACAGACACAAAAGGAAAAAAAAAGGACGCTGTACACACATTCCCACATAGCATTCACATCCAAAATCCCAAGTGGGTGGGGTCACCACAATTCAAGTATACGACTGCCTGTGCCCGACCCCCGGGCCCGCCCTCGGACCAGACGCCCCCCGGATCAGGCCCCCGAAAGAGGGGGGGCCGACACGACCCGTACAGGCCACCCGACCAGAGCCCCCCCTCACCCACTATATACCTAATAAATCCCCTCCCACCCCGACCTTACCCTAGCCACCTCTGCCCCCCATCCCTTCCTGGGGAGAACAGAGGCGTCAGCCCCAGACCCGGTAAGCCGCTGGCTACCCGCAGCAGCCCCCTGCCAATACCCCGGACCCAGTGGCCCGCACCTCCTCCAGGCCCCAGACTCCGTGCCGCGATCGGAGATCGGGGGTGTGCAAAAGACCCCCGATCCTCCCTACGCCCGCTCAGATGTTGTGTTTTTGCATGTTGATCTCAGGTGTGTTTAAAACTGGGAGCACCGAAGGGGGTGCACGGCACAGCCCACCCCCCCTCCGGAAGGAAGCTGGTGCCAGTGCACCCCCTCCAAGCAATTACCCAGAACCCTCAATGTCTAAATGCGAGAGGGGGTGAAGGGAGCCGCCCGAGGCGAGGCTCACACACCATAAGCCCCCCCCCCCAGACGTCTTCCCCCCACATCGTGGCCTACATGAATGTGCGTTATGAAAATGTTTGGAGTGAAAGTGTCTAAAATGCATGATAAAATTGGGGAGAGGGACGTCACCAAAAGGTGGCAACCTCCAGTAACGCCCTCTCCCCAAGGACCTACATGTGTGGCGGCGGGATGGAGCAGGCAGAGGGAGGAGTCCGGGGACGGGGAGCAAATCACTGGGGAGCCAACCCAGGGAGCCAGCTTCCCTACTGACTCCAATAGGCACCCCCACTCCCCGAAAGCTCCACCCGGAGAAAGGGGCCCCTCCAGCGGCACCACCATAGCCCGGGGGCTGGGGAGAGGCCGCAGGGCCCGCCAGCCAACCACCCACCAGGACCAACACCTCTACCTCCCCCAGCCCACCCCCCAAGCCTACTGGCTTTAACCCCCCCCCCCCCAAATTTTTTTTTATAATAATAATAATAATAATAATAATAATAATAATAATAATAATAGTAATGTATATATAAATAAATAAATAAACAAATAAATTAATAAGATGGGGGACCTTGGCCAGCCAGCCCACACGAGCCATCCCAAACCCCACCCCCCAGGCGAAACCCGCACTGGGGGACTACACGGACCAGGACCGGGACAGGGGGCCAGACACAAGCCCACCAGAACGTCCACCAAACCCCCCCCACCCCACCCGTAGATTTAACCCCTCCCCAACACTAACATTCAAACATCTCACCATACATTCGACACTAGACATCCAGGCTGGGTAAGTCACTACTCCCCTTCCCTCCCCTCCCCCCACTAGCAGAGTGCCAACCCAAAGAAGGGGAAGAGCATCTGCCCTGGGATGTTAATGACCATGCCCCCCTACCAGCTCAACAGGCCCCCCAGCGCACCAGAGGCCCCGTGCAGGGGCAGACACCCGGGCGCACGCCGGCCAAGACCCCAAGCGGCACACCCCCCGGAACCGGAACCCCCGAGGCCCCGCCGGGGCCCCCGCCCGAGGGCGGCGCGCCCCAGGGACCCCAGACCCACCCAGGACCCACCCAGCGACAGCACAGCTACCAGGTCAGTAACCCACGTCCGTCACCGCGTAGCTCCCCAAGAGCGCCGCAAGCGGTGCTGTGGGCCAGCCGTAGGCCTCCCAAGCTCCTCCCAGATGGGGGCAACAGACCCTGGAGTCAGACTCACCAAGCGCCCCACTCCAAGTGCCCCCAGAGTCCCAGGAACCCCTCCACCCAGCCACTGTGCCCTGCAGGAAGCAACCCACCGCCCCCCATTCCACTAAGCAGATGCTGTCTCAAGATTAATATGATCCAACAAAAGATCTCTATACTGATTGATACTGAGATTCTTTTCCAATTCATGCGGATAGTTTTCTTTGCGATACATAGTGCAGTGAAAACCATGTAAACTATTTTATTCCCCAGAGGGCTTTCCTCAAAATTACCAAGCAAGCAAACTGATGGGGAAGGTGTAATTTTACAGCTCAAGCACTTTGATAAGTCCTTACATATCTGTGTCCAGAACCTCTGGACTGGTGTGCATAACCATAACGCATGAATATAATTATCAGGATGATTGCCTATGCAGTGTGGACAGATATTAGATTGTGCCAGACCCATCTTGAATAATCTTTGTCCTGTGTAGTGTACTCTGTGAAGGATTTTGTATTGTTTTAGTTGTAAGTTGGTGTTTCTAGTCAATTTGAAAGTTCTTAGACATATCTGAGCCCAGAAGTTTTCTTCAAAGCTGACTGATAGATCCTCTTCCCATTTCATAATAGGAAGAGATATTGAATCATCTATTTTAGTCAGTGTCCTGTATGATTTAGACAGTAGTTTGGGGGGGGGGGGGTTAAATCTAGGAACTCTAATATATTACTTGGAATTTGTACACCACCTTTAATATGCTTAAAGTTTTTTTCTAATTATAGATTTAAGTTGTTCATATTCCAAAAAATTTACTTTTACTAATGCCATATTGCATATTTAGTTTGGAAAAATTGATGAACTCGGTTCCATCAAGTAAATGTTCCAGATATTCAATACCTTTATTCTTCCAGTATGTAAAGTTTATCATATTATTATTTTGTAGGATGTCAGGGTTGTTCCAGATGGGTGTACGACTGCATGGGATAAGTGACGACTTTGTAATTTTAAGAAACTCCCACCATGCTGTCAGAGTAGAGCTGATATTGATATTTTTAAAGCATGTATCCCGTTTTATATTTGAGCTAATAAACGGCAAATCTGAAATCATGATATCATTGCATATTTTCTGTTCTATATCTATCCAGGGCTCGTCTAAAGGATTATGCTTTATCCATTTAGTGATATATTGTAGTCTATGTAGTCCCCCTCTGTCTTTAGTTTTCTGTAGCGTCTTTAAGCTGATACGGGGCGGTTTATCTTTCCAAAGAAATTTAGAGATTGAAGAGTCTAGAGATTTAAACCAGTCAGATGATGGTTTATTAGGGATCATTGAAAATAAGTAATTAATTCTAGGTAAGACCATCATTTTAATCGAAGCTACCCTACCCATGAGTGAAATTGGAAGCGATTTCCATCTATCCAGGTCATCTTCTATCTTTTTTAAAAGTGGGATGTGATTAGATTTTACTAAATCCGCAAGTTTAGACGACACAGTGATACCCAAATATGTGATGTTTCCTGAGCGCAAATGTAAATCTAGGGGTTTTTGGAAAGAGCAATTAATTGGCAGTACCGTAGATTTAGACCAGTTTATAGAGTAATCAGAAACCTTTGAGAAGGATTCTAGTAATCTAATTACTTGAGAAAGGGAAGAGTTTGAGTGCTGAAGATAGAGTAATACATCATCAGCATAAAGACTAATCTTATGCTCTATATTCATGCATTTTATACCTTTAATAACCTTTGTATAATTGTTGCTGCTAGAGGTTCAATAAAAATGGCAAAAAGTGAGGGGGAAAGTGGGCATCCTTGCCTAGTGCCCCTCTGGAGACAAAAGCTGGAAGATGTTTGATTATTTGTCCTGACACAGGCTGTAGGAGAGCTGTATAAAATTTTTAACCAATTTATAAAAAAAATGCCAAAACCAAATTTATGCAGAGTAGCGAATAAATAACACTCGTCTACGGTCTAGGATTTCCTTAGGAAACTGGTCATTAACACTGAAATCCGTTCCTCTCAATTCGTGGCCATAGCTTTTAACAAACACTTTTTGTTTATAATGCTCAAATTTGGCTACAATCGGACGAGGGCGGATTTTATCGGGTTTCTTACTTCCGAGCCGGTGAACGCGATGGAAGGTGATGTTTTTTACCTGATCCGCCGGTATTTTCAGCTTCTGCTGGAGAAACTCACGTATAGCAAACTCAGGGTCCTCTTCTTGGCGCTCCGGGATGCCTGCAAAGACGAGGTTGTCTCTGATACTTCGCGACTGTATTTTAATTTCAACGCATCCATTTTTGAAAACAAAAACAAAGACAATTTAACATTCATGGTTTCTGGTGAGAATGTCTAATCACCAAAACAAACATACTGTGAAGCTCACCAGATAAATAGAAGGCATTTTAAAGACATTGGGAGGTCCCCAAATTGACTCTGATGCTTAAAATGGTATCAGTACTTGCTTAGTGCAAGTTCTTTGTTTTCTCTCCATTACAGTTTATGGCTCTGATGTTGAGTGATTTCAGCTTCACAAACAGCAAAGACTCGGTTTGTGGAAAAACTATAAGGAGTTGTGACAACACAACAAACATTGTGAAACAACTAAGGTTAAACCACAACACAGAATGTGAGATGTTCATGATGAGGTAGACAGAAAAGAAGAGCACTGTCAGGTGCTGTTAGGGCAAGACAGACCTCTCAGGGGGAATCTTTCAGTGTTGCAGGCAGGTATGATCTGCTAGGCACAGAGAAAATGTGGAGCTTTAAGCGCTGCTGCTCTTGGTGTGTTTCAAATAAAGAAGGTTATGAAATATTATATTATAAATATATTAATTATTTTGTTATCTGTTTTCTGTATTAGTTCTGTGCTTCGTTCTCATTATTGTCCTTGGACTCTGGGTTTTTTCCCCCCAGCTCCAGTCAGTTCTGTATTGCTTCCACCTTTGGTTAATTAGTTTCAATTCCGCTCACCTGTTATCCGTCTATTTAAGCCTCACTCCCTCCTCAGTTAGTTGTCGGGTCGTCACATTCACATGCCCATGCTCTGTTCCTCCTCGTCTGCACTCTGCCTTGGTAAGAGCCCTGTCACCTTGAGTCTGTTTTTGATTAACCTGTTTCTGTTTATCCTGCCCAGTTTGTTCGCCTGTTCCCGTCAGTTGTTTTTGGATGTCTGCCTTTTTTCGGATCCTTTTTCTGTTCATCATTCCCTCAATAAATCCCGTTAAATGAATTTCTGTTTCGGATGATTATCGGGTTCAGCCCCACACCATTCATTACAAGATGTAGAGCATTTGGAACAGCAGTTTTCAGATCTAGCCAGAGATTATCGATTGGGTTTAATTCAATTCAATAAAATTTTATTTATATAGCGCCAATTCATGAAACATGTCATCTCAAGGCACTTTCCAAAGTCAAATTCAATCAGATTATACAGATTGGTAAAAAATTTCTTATATAAGAGAACCAGTTGATTGCATCAAAGTCCAAACAAGCAGCATTCACTCCTGGAGAAGCGTAGAGCTACAGGAAGAGTCGTCTGCATTGTCCATGGCTTTGCAGCAATCCCTCATACTGAGCAAGCATGAAGCGACAGCGGAAAGAAAAACTCCCCACTAACAGGAAGGAAAAACCTCCAGCAGAGCTGGGCTCAGTATGAACGGTCATCTGCTTCGACCGACTGGAGGTTACAGAAGACAGAGCAGAGACACAACAAGACAGACAAAAAAGCACAGAAGCACACATTGATACAGTAATCTGTTCTACATTAGATGGTAATAGTGGGTGATCTGTCTTCCCTGCATGATGTCACAGCTAACAGAACGCTGTACTGGTGTACCTACTATGAAGAAAAAAGAGAGAGAGCAAAAAGTTAAAAGCTGAAATGACAACAGTCATTTCAATGCAATGCAATGCAAAACTAGAGAACAGTAGAAATCAGTAGAGTGAGAAAATAGGCCCTGATGTCCTCCAGTAGCCTAAGCTTATAACAGCATAACTATAGAGGTAGCTCAGGGTAACACGAGCCTCTCTAACTATAGGCTTTGTCAAAAAGGAAAGTTTTAAGATTAGTCTTAAAAGTAGACAGGATGTCTGCCACACGGACCAAAACTGGGAGTTGGTTCCACAGGAGAGGAGCCTGATAGCTGAAGGATCTGCCTCCCATTCTACTTTTAGAGACTCTAGGAACCACCAGCAGACCTGCAGTCTGAGAGCGAAGTGCTCTGTTAGGAACATACGGGGTAATCAGAGCTCTGATATATGATGGAGCTTGATTATTAAGGGCTTTATACGTTAGAAGAAGAATTTTAAATTCTATTCTTGATTTAACAGGAAGCCAATGAAGGGAAGCTAAAATTGGAGAACTATGGTCCCTCTTGTTGACTTTCATCAGAACTCTTGCTGCAGCATTTTGGATCAGCTGAAGACTTTGAACTGCATTTTGTGGACTTCCTGATAGTAAAGAATTACGATAGTCCAGCCTTGAAGAAACAAATGCATGGACTAGTTTTTCAGCATCACCCCTGGACAGAATGTTTCTAATTCTGCCAATATTCCTGAGGTAAAAAAAGAAAACTCTGGAAACCTGTTTAATATGGGATTAAAATCACATGTCTTGGTCAAAAACAACACCAAGATTTTTTACTTTCTTACCAGAGGCCAATTAATGACATCCAGATGAAGTGATTGATTAAGAAGTTAATTTTTGAGGACTCTGGTCAAAAGATTACAACTTCTGTCTTGTCAGAATCTAAAAGCAGGACATTTAAAGTCATCCAGGTTTTGATGTCATCAAGACATGTCTGAAGTCTAAGTAATTTGTAGCGGTGGAGATTTTCCATAAATCCTCACCAGCCCTAGCATTTGCCTATACTGTTGATTGTCATGATTCAGGGTTATAGTTTGGACTGATTTTTTCACTCCATGCTCCAATCCTCCCAGCCACCAGTCACTTTAATTAGTTCCATCTGCTGCCACTAATTACCCTTAAGTCATTGTGCCTAATCATCTGCCTACATATACTTGCCTCACTCATCCACTCTCTGTCAAAACTTCTTATCTTGTTTTGCTACCTGCATGTATTGTTCCCCAGTGTCTTCTTGTCGCTCTGCCTGTTTATGCCTTGGACCTACTCTCGCCCTGCCCTCTCTAGTTTGTTTAACTAGTGCTTGTATGCACCGCCTGGTAAAGGTCTCTCCTGGATTTTTTGTTCCTTACTCTGCCTCACTGGAAACTCATCAGCAGCTTCTGGGTAAGTCTGCACCTCCATGCACCTTCTGGTCTGGCCTTTTTCTGCAAGCATCTTATAATCAAAGTCTGCCTTTGCATGCTCTGTCTGGTCAAGTCACCTGGGGTTCCACTGAACGCGAATGTGGTGCTTTGCGGGTCCACTGCGTCCCGGAAGCGCTGCATCGCGGGTGTGCTGCACCTTTGCAGGTGGTCACTGAAACTCTCGTCAGACAGGGCGGTTCTACCCAGCACGCTGTGGCACGTTTTTGAAGCGTCCCAGAAGCAGCGGTACTCGCTGCTTCTCTAAAAACCACGGCTGTTCTATTTTTGATGCTTGATGCGCCGACTCCACGTCAATCGTTCTGGCAGGAAGTCCGTTGATGAAAACCAAATTGGATCTGGTCGAGTTTACAAGTCCAAGACTACATGTGCAAACTTTAGATCACATTTTACTGTGAAACATCAATATATCACAACCTGTGGCTCCAGCACCAATTCACCAGAGGATCTCATTTGATGTCTGACTCCATGGATGATAATTTTAATCTTATTTAAATACACTACTGTGCGAAGATGCAATGCTCACGTGATCTGAGTCCAACTGTACACTGGCTCTCAGCTCTGAATCGCTTCCGGTGGAAACGGTGCCTGGCAGAAAGCGCGGCGCTCCAGCAACTTTTCTGCATTCAGACTGGGGTCAGTTTTTGCCTGCAGTATCTGGTCACCTGCTTATTCCTGCTGTCATCTTCAGGTCAAGCTGCCTTCATTCATCTCCAGTTCCTGCCTACCTGCCCCGTTTGCCACTATCACACATCTTTAAATAGAACTTTTAAACTCTACGTTGTGTTGGCTTGAATACCGGGTTCTCTACAAGATCATTACACCTAGTCAGGGCTGGCTCTGCTGCTCTGGGATTTATTTTCCAGAAAATTCATTTGGGAAACAAATGTCAACCATGCAGGAGCACATATGGTTTAAAATTACAATTTGTGTAACTATTATTTACATAGGAAACGCCAACTTGTATTGTCCGGGAGATTCACTATTTCACTGTTGCAGTTCTATGAGCTTTACTGACATTGTTAAGCTGTTGTCAAACATCAGAGTTTCTCCATTAGCACTGATGGCATCTGTGTCAGGATTTGTTTCACGGTGAACTCAGAACACTCACGCAGGACTAAAGTTTGAGAGATTTATTGATGGGTAGGTGATAGATGGGAGACGTGACCGGAGGCTCAGAGGTGCAGGTGAGGGCAGGAGCTGACAGCCTGGAGAGAGAGTCCAACCAGGCAGGATGGCATGGCACAGAGCTGAGCCTTCTCAGAGCGGTTAAACAGGTTAGCTGATCTCCGGAGACACCAGAACACAGAGCAGACTTCCCAGGAACAGCAGAGGTACAAAGTCTTTAAACGAGGCAGGACTAACCTTAACAAAACAACAGAAATTGATCTTCAAGATGAGGTCGAGGACTGACATGGAGTGGACGATAATAGATGAACGATGACGGACCAGCACTAAAGTGAGGCAGAGGGAGGTTTAAATAGGAAGACTAACAGGTGAAATGCATCTGACTGAATAATTACTAACAGGTGTGACTGACTGCAAGGAGAGTGAAGTGAAGGCTGAGTGGAAGGGAAGGAGGAAACTAAAATTTAACAAACTAAAACCCAAACAAGGTGGAAAAACTGAGAATAATAGTAAACCAAAGCCAAATCAAAACTAAACCATGACAATCTGACATCCTTTTCCATTTCCTATATTGTCTGCCTCATAGGTAAAGTTGCAGAAGCTTATTTCCATGACTTGAAACTAAATGGCATGTGACATGTCATAATTTTGAAATTCAAAGTCATATTTTCGCATTTCAGTCCAAATTTTGAGAAAGTTAAAATTGTTTTTGCCAAATGATAATGTTGACAACTGAAATGTAAATTATCAGAAAAAGCTGCTTTAGGGCTTCAGATTTATTTAATTTTAATGCTTAGAATCCTTGTTGAGCATGTAATAATGGGCACAGCAGCCATCAGCATCATAGTAATACTGGCTAGCCCCAGGCTAATTGTCAGCCCATTTTAGTCTTGTAATCATGGAACGTGGACTCACTCCATTCTTCATAGCAGTTTGTTAATCGTCATCGCTTTCATCTCGAATTGTGAAAAAATGTCTGTTAATGTGTTCCTACAATTACTGCGTACAGTTAACATTTTAATTATTTTGCAACATAAATATAAGCACCATCTAAAATCTGTCAAAACACAGTCCCCAACTTATATATAAATTGGCTGTAAAATCCCCAATATCCATATGTGGGTTTGTAAATTATGTTATAAAGAAAAGACTAAAATCAGTACACTATTTGCACCAGTCATTCCCTGCATTCTTATTAATTTAGAATTTCTTAGACTCAAGCTAATCTGATTCAGGTCTACAGCCTTAGATTGTCCATATTTACACAAGCTCTGCAAAATAAAATAAATGTAGGGAACCTAACAACAAACTATCATAAAAAAAAGAAAAATAGCTGCGCACTTCAAACAATTTTGACCTTTAACTTCGTTCAACTTTCAAGACATCTACTAAAAATGACAAAGGGAGAAAAAATATTTGGTAAAAATGTAAATGAAGATCAATTTCTTTCATGTAAAAAGCCATCTTTGCACATTGTGTGCTTAGCATTATATCCTATCAGAGCTTCACACTCAGAGCAGAAATTAAGGGACATGCAGATCTTTGAAATGCCACTAAATCTGTTTAAGTTCTCCCATGTTAGTAAAAATTTTTGCAAGACTGAAGTTGTGATTTTTTTTTTCAAAAAAAATAAAATAACTCCTTACCTCCCACCCTTACAACCCCCCGCCCCCCCCCCCCACACACACACACACAATTTGAACCTGTTTTGATTTATTTTGAATCCTTCTCTAAATGTATGTAGTTTGAGCAAAGAAGGAAACAAATAGGTTTTAAAGATTTTGATATGTTGTAATACTGAAAGAACGTAATTCACTTGGCTTTGACAAAAAGGTTTCACAATACACAAACTGGGTTTAAACTATTCTAACATTAGTCTAGAATAATTTAGTCCAAATTTAAATACTATTTCTAATGTGTTCCAGATGCCATAAAACTGCTAAAACAATCCTTTTTTTAAACGTTACAAATTAAATGAAGTCAAAAGCCAAAAACTAAAAACAAAAACAGGTAGAATCATCCTTTAGTTGTTTCTTGAATTTGAGAGCTTTATAGTGTGGAGTGTATATGGATAGTTTTGGATAATTAATGCCTCTAAGACAGGTATACAAAGTTAAATTGCAAATCATACCAGAACCCTTTAACCTTATTCTTGTTTTGAACTAATCATTCCAATATTATGAGACAAAAAAAGAATACAATGTAACATAGTATTATGAAGAGATATGCTGCATATGATTTTCAACCACAGTTTATTCTTTTTAATGTTGCAGCAAACATCATACCATGTCCCTGCATAAGCTGTTTTAACCGCATAAATCTCCGTGTTTTGTTGGTGACAGAGTGAGCACAAGCTTCTAATAGCAGTACATGTGATTTCTACCTCCCGCAGATGTTGCTCACCCACTTCTCTGAATCTTACGGTATGAGCCAGTTTTCATCCCAAACACTCCCTGTCCGTTAAATTGTGCCAAAACTGGCCTGCTTTTATGCACATTAGGGTGGTCCTTAATGAGGGGTAAATTTTGGAATAAATTTTTTTTTTAGCTCCAACCCCCGGAATTCGTTCCAATAGTCAAAAAAACTCTCCTGGTGAATTTTTTTCAAATTCCAACAACATTTACCCCTCCCTCATTGACCTTGAAGTTTAGCCTCAGTTTTTTTCAAGTTGAGTCATCACTCATCAATCTATCATGGCAGCAGTGAACCGTCGCTATTTGATTGCTCCATTGCAAAACATTGCCGGGTCTCAACTTCCCTCGGAAGAAGAAGTACTGGGACTGTTAAAATACCGAATCGAGGTCGAGAAGAAGTCTGTGCCGGAGGCGGCCAACGATGTTATGAAAATTACCATTGAGCTCTGGTTGAAGGCCAGGATCCCATTCCAGCGAAAGGACACCATCCTGGCAAAGATAGAAAAACTCCATAAGGAGTTTGGAAACGTCAAACGGAACAAGGGACGAGCTGGCCTCAAGCGGTGCGTGAGGAAGCTTTCAAGAATCGAACCAAAAATCTCTTTGATGTCGCCACCACCAATGCCCTGGACGTCCTCACGAATGAGGAGGATAAGGCATTTCTGTTAGCTCAGCGCGAACCTGGTCGCCGTGGACAGCTGGGATCGGTTGACACACGATTAGCTGCAGTGGAGGCCCGCGCCGCTCAACGCCGTGAGCTGCAGAAGCGACAGAGGCAGCACACGGAGGATGAAGCCAGCACGTCTATGACCACAGTGGAATTGGAATCGTCGTCCACCTCTGCAGAAGATACCGCTGAGGAGGAGGGTGGAGACGGGGAAGCAAGACCTCCAAAGCGCCGCAGGAGGGCTATGACAAACGTGATCACGCCAAGTGTAGCAGCATGTCTGGACAGGACCAAGATGACCGACCGGGGAGCAGTCTATGTCCTGTCGGCGGCAGCCCACTCGCTCGGCCATGACGTCTCCGAGCTGAACATTAACCGCAGCTCAATCCGGCGGCATCGGCAGAAGCACCGGACGGATGCCCGTGTGGCACTCAAGAAGGAGCTACGTGGGGGCTGCACACTCATTGTTCATTGGGATGGGAAATTGATGCAAGACCTTACGACCAAGGCGAATGTCGAGCGACTTCCCATTCTGGTCTCAGGCAATGGAACTGTGCAGCTCCTCAACGTCCCCAAGCTGCCGAATGGAACGGGCTCTGAGATTGCCAAAGCAGTTGTCAGGGCACTCAAAGACTGGGACTTTACTGAGCGCATCAGAGGGATGTCGTTTGACACAACAGCCTCCAACACTGGCCGAAACAACAGGGCTTGTGTCCTGATTGAACAGCAGCTCAAAAAAAGATCTCCTGTACTTCGCGTGCCGCCATCATGTCCTTGAGCTGCTCCTCGCTGCGGCTTTTACGATGGTCATGGGCCCCACGTCAGGTCCGAAATTGACCCTGTTTGAGCGCTTCCAAGATCACTGGAAATCCATCGATCAGAGCCAGTTCGAGTCCGGAGATTCCCACCCCCATGTGCGTCCTCTGCTGGACCATGTGGACAAGAACTGGTTCCAGAGCACCCTCTGCAACCACAAGGGCCTCCGGGACGACTACCGGGAGCTGCTGGAATTGACTGTGATCTTCCTTGGCCAGGTTCCCCCACGAGGAGTAAGGTTTCTAGCCCCCGGACCCATGCACCATGCAAGGTGAATGTCGAAAGTCATCTATGCACTGAAGGTGTGGATGTTCCGGAGCCAATTCAAGCTCACAGCGAGGGAGGAGAAGGGCCTGCGGCAAATCGCTGTCTTCATCAGTCGCCTGTACACAAAAGCCTGGACACTGGCTCCAGAAGCCGCAGCTGCCCCTCGATACGACCTGCAACTGCTGAAGGATTTGACAACCTACATGGACGTCGACCGGGACGTGGGCAAGGCAGCTTTGACCAAGCTGCAAGGGCACCTGTGGTACTTCTCAAAGGAGCTTGTCGCTCTGGCGCTCTTTGACCCCCTGGTCACTCTGGAGGAGAAGAGGAAAATCCTCACCTCACTTCACACCACAGTGGGAGATGAATTTCCAGCAAAGCGCCCAAAGCTGACCAGCCAAGCCGTCTCTGGACTCCAACTGCAAGACATGGCATCAACCAACACGCGCCGGTTCTTCCAGAAGCTGCGCCTGGAAGACGGCTTCCTCGACGCCGATCCTGCTACTTGGATGGAGCGGGAAGACTTCCGGACAGCCGCGGCTTTCGTGCAGAGGATAGCGGTCATCAACGACCGCGCAGAGCGAGGAGTTGCCCTCATCCAGGAGTACAACCGAAGGCTAACTCAGGATGAGGAGCAACTGCAATTTCTCCTCCAAGTTGTCTCTCGTCATCGCGCGGAGTTCCCGGACTCCAGAAAGAAGACCGTGGCTGCTGGTGTGGCGGCCCAGCAGGAGCACTAAGTCGGACGGGCTACAGCCGCTACAAACTATGTATTTGAGGTAGAAAGACATTTTGCTTAAGATTTTTTTTAAAGTTTAATACATTTAATATGTGTAATGGGGTAACCAATAAATAAATTTCATTTCATTTCATTTCAACCATTTATTATAAATTTGTTTTCAAGGATTGTTGTTTTTATTCATTTTTGTTTTCATTCTCATTTTAATCCTTATACGCTCTATTTATTCCCTGATGAAAAGTGTCTCTCAGGGATCCTCAGGGTGAAACTTCAAGGTCGATGAGGGAGGGGTAAATGTTGTCCAATTGAGAAAAAAAATTTACCAGGAGAGTTTTCTCAACACTTCCAATGAATTCCGGGGGTTGGAGCTTAGACTTTCAGACTTTCAATTTTAAGGACCACCCTAATGCACATTCTATAATCTTACTTGATGTTGTGTAAGGCTGCAGTTAAACATTGTGCTGTAGTCCATTACCTGACACGAGACATAATTTATATTCTTCTCAGTTTCCCTCCATCTTCACATTAACTTTACAAAAGCTGTTCTCCATCAGAGTGTAGCTTTCTGGGTTTTTGTTTTTCTTTCTTTTTTCCAACCTGGTGCAGTATTTCTTAAAATCCTTACATGGCCCAGGTGTATAAAGATGAGTTGCTGTCCAAAGAACAAAACAACAGATTGGCTCTAACCCCTTAAGCCCAGAGGTTTTTAGGACTCATTTCTGCCTGAAATTACATATCTGAAATAAATCAAGTACATTTCCAAAGTTATAAAGTGAAAATGTAAAAGTTAGTATTTGTTTGACACAAAGGCATCAAAGCACATTTTTAGGTGGAACCATTATTGCAAATGTCACCATGTCTGATTTATAAGTGATTAAACAAAGAAAAATCTAACATTTTTAAACCTTGCCTAATTTTCTTTACAAAATCAACATTGCAAAACACCATGAAACCCCATTTGAAAGTGTAGGAGAAACCTAAGACTTTATAGATCCACATCTAGACTATGACTGCAACAAATCTGGACTGAATCAGTTGAAGCATATTTCTTCCACAAAGGTTTAGGTGGGCAGTGGGCCAGCCGGACCTGTGAATTTGGTCTGCTGTCTGGTGCGTTATATCTAAACATACAGAAGAACTGCCCCTGGAGGGGTCTTCAACCTTCTTCATCTGCTGGGTGGGCTGTTTTCTAAGCAGTGGGCATGACGTATCAACTGCCTGAGACCAATCCTCGCCTGATTTTGACGAAATTGGGGCTGTGGGTGGAGTAATAGACGGTTGGTGGGCATCCTCTAATATTGTATTGTTCCTGGAGGTGTAGCAAGGAATTGATTCTACCGTTAACTGTTGGCCCAACATGTCCAGGACTGGATACAGTCTGGAGGAGGTTTGTTTAAGATGTATGGGGGTGGAGATCTGGCCTGCAGTGCGGGGAAATGTTCTGTTTTTTTTCTGTTGTTTCAAACAAATGTTTAATTCTCTGCCAAATATCCAACAACTTTTCCCAACTTCTAACCTCTCTCTTACTTTTAACATACTGTTCTAATAAAAATTTACCAAACAACTCACCGTGATCCAACCGTTTTTCTTCCGATGCAACTGCCTCGAACACCTTTAATTCCAATCAAAAAGCGTTCCTCTGCTCAAACGTTCCTACGCTTCAACAAAAGCCATTAATGCATCGACCTGTTCTTCCAATGATATCCAGGACGCACAGTCCGCTTCACTTTCACCCATATCCTGGCCAAATTCTCGCTCCATGATAAACACTTTGTTATTTACTCCTCAACTCAAATGAAATTAACTCCACAGTAATTTTCCACTAAAAATCCCACACGCTCAGTTACGATTCTCAGCCACACATACTCATGCGTCCCCCCCCCCCCCCCACATACACACACACCCTGAAGTGCTGCGGACTCGAGCAGTATACTTTACTTCACTCATGCAACCACAATGGATCCTATTTTAACCGAGACAATATGTTGGAAAAAACATGGTATAAGACAAAAGGCAGCTTTGCGCGCAAGGAGCAACCTCTGCACCACTTCCTTTCGACGGAACCTTCTCCTTAATCTTTTAAACACCTCCTGGTCTAACCGCCGTGCATCTAGAACCCCGTTCTGGAGCTGAGAAACAACCCAAATTGTTTCCCTGGGATCCCTTTTAAGTCTCTTCTCTTCACAGCCTCATCATTTCAGCATCTTGGCTGTCTTAGTCTCAACTTTAAGGATGTTACCGTATCTTGACCGTACCTATACCTAGCTTCTTTTGAGAGTCCCACATCTCAAGGGTAGCATTCCTCCCCAGCCCTAATGTCACCGATACCCGTCAGCCCGGTGGGGAGGTGGCCAATTCTCAGGACATCAACCTCTATCTACTTCTTCTTTTTGAGAGTCCCAATCACAAAGAGAAGCGTTAACCCTAGCCCTAGCACCGGGACTCGTCAGTCCCGGAGTTGAGGTGGCCAATAATCAGGACTTTTTTTGTCTTTATTTTTTATCTTTTTTTTTATTTTTCTTCATTTTTATTTTATAGTTTTTATCTTATTTTAAGTTTTTGACATAGACTAAAACATATATCCCATTCAATCTTTCCTCGGTTTCAACATAAATTCCATTCAAACCTCTCATACTAGTTGCTCTGTTTAACCTCTGATATTTTGAGAAGAGAGCTTTTCATCCACAGCACCACTTGATTTAGCCTATGTCTAATAATCTGCCAATGGGAGAATCAAAATCTTCTTACCTTTTTCGGGTCGACTCTGTGGTGCTGCAGATGATTACTCCTTTGTGCCCAAATTCAAAAGGTTTCTCCACTGTCAAATCCGGGTCACAGCAACCAAATGTTAAGATTTTAAAAGGGGGCCCACTCCTGTCCATTCCCCACGGCCCGTCGTACCCCGGTTCAAGATTTGGTAGTAAAGGAGAAACAATTATCAGACGAAAACATTTAAAATATGCATATTTATTTCATTTGGAATTTCAAAGAGACAAAGAAAAACTTACAAGCTTAGTTTCAGTATGTTACCGACGTAACATACAGTACTGTATGTTGCCCAGCCATTGTAAGCTTTTTGTCTGCCTTTATCTTCGCAAACCCATCTTTTTACAGACTGACCAGCCCCTCCCGATTACTTTGGGGGTTGTGGGTGCAGACATTGAGGCTCCAGGTCATATCTGCTACCAAAACAAGGAGACTATTCTCTTGAGAGTCTTCATGAAGTAAGGCTGATTTAGTACCCAGATTGCCTATCAGGGGTCAACCCAGATGACCTCAAGAACCATAAAATAGCTTTCAAACCTTAAAACAAACAGCCTGTGAGCTGTGAGTTTTCTCCCTCAAAGGGGCAACCCCCACTTTCTTCCAAGACACAGTTTAAGGATTAAAAGGTACCTCTTATTCTTTTCCATAAAAATGCCTGATTAATATAACAAGTAATCATATTTTTCCATAACACCATCTAATGTAGAACAGATTACTGGATCAATGTGTGCTTCTGTGCTCGTTTGTCTCTCTTGTTGTGTCTCTGCTCTGTCTCCTTTAAACCCCCAGTCTGCTGGGTCTCCTTAGATAGAAAACATTTCACCCATTTGAAGAATACACTGAACTTGAATGCATTGTTGATAACTTGAATCAGTTTGATTAAGCCATACAGACAGATTCCAATTGACTTGAAATCTGTCTGTATGACTGGATTGAATAGACTTTTCTTTTTGTAAAGTTCATTGAGACATTTGTTGTGAATTGGCACTATATAAATAAAGAGAACTGGATTGGATGTATTGATTTTAAAAAGTTTCATGGGAAAGCGCATGAGCTGTTTGAAGACGTCATGACGCCTCCCGGACATCATATACTGTAGAATTTCTTGCAAATCTTAGCTACATGTAGACGCCAATTAAAAGTCTAAAACTCAATTTAAATGTCTACTGTATTTTTACATTTTGAACATAATTAGTCTGATTGTAGCTTAGATGTCTGTGAGTGATTTAGATATTGTCTCATGAGATTAGTGATTGACCTATAGTCCAGGACATAAATGCAGGGGCAACGGGTAGTTCTACAACTTGTACCTAGAGACAATTAATATAATTGGACTATTGTATCACAGAAATTACCATCAATCTTTCACTGTGCCAACACTGGTCAAGCTTGACATTGATTGAGCTGAGTAGAGAGCCCATTGGAATCTGAAAAGAAAGGTTTATAAGTGATTTTGATTAATAAGACCTCTCAAAATTTATGGCCTTCTAAACCCATCTATGTTAAAACAGCTCACACAGCAGCCATTTAGTACTCATATGGTCCAAGAATGTAATTTCCTTCACTATGCCATGGCCTAATAATAGCAGTAACAGATAAGTGTTTGACAAAACACTTTTTTTAACGGTCGTTGATGTCGAAGCTAGTAAATGGTATAAATGGTAGCATTAAGTGATTAAATACATAAGTGAGCATGGAGAAATTAGTCACAGAGAGGGAGGTAAGGAGATATTAACTTGAGTGATGTAGGTCAAACTGAAACAGAGGGGCATTTTAAGAAGTGGCTGGACTGAGCAAGTGGCTGTTAAAGGGCTGAAATTAGTGGCCTTTTGTACCCCACAATTACACACTCCATCACACGCACTTAGAAAAAGTTCCTCTTGATTCATTCACCCAGATGCACGGAGCCACACATGAGGATGAACATTGTTCTGTCACAGGTGAAAAAAGAGTTAGGAGCCTTGTGGCATGTGAGGGCAGGCTGCATCTTCCAGACACCTTGGGATCCTCAAGTGGCTTGTGCAGCAATCCAGACCCCAGAGGGGGGCTTGACAAGCTAGATTGACCTTGTCTGTTGAAACAGGTCGAGTAGAATAAACGACAGAAAGGTGAACATCACTCTTTAAGGCAGTGGCAGATTAGGAGTGATGATTTCCCCCTCCTCCCCCAAAAAAGAACCCTACAGAGCAGAAAGCCTCTGTATTAAGGCTTAGAATCTGTTAAAATTTTACTCAGGCAAGTCTGACTTCTCTTGGCTCTGCTCTCACCTGCAGGATCATACATCAAATTCCCAGCTCATCTGTCTTGCTAAGGTATGAGGCCAGCGTCAATGCAGAAGTTGTACCACAGGGATCTTTTAAACAGGAGAATTGGATAAGCAAGAAGAAGAAGAGAATGGGACAAAAGGAAAAATAGTTTTTTCTTTATTTTAAACATTTCAAAACAAGAATTGAGAAAAAAGTGAATATTATCACTTGGCTGCTCTAGATTTCCTCCTGCTTTCTCACTTTTTCACCAGACAAGTGAATGTGCGCGTTAGCATGATTTCTGCTGTATTTTCAGTATGACCAGTGATCTACTTAACATACAGTTTTAAGAGGTACAGAAAATACCATAGGGAGTTATGTTAAAAAAAATGCCAGCATCCTTATTCCAAGCTGTGGGATTTTCTGCACATTCAGGCAAAGGTTTTGCCCCAACCACTATTTGATCAGTTATAAAACCAAAGACAATCCACAGCAAATATTCCATTATTTACAGAAGTTACTTTCATATCACACACTACAGTGTGACATGTTTAAATTCTGTTACATTTTTTTTTAAATCAATGCGTATTGCAGGTTTAAGACAGGGAACAGCAGTGGGAAACCATGCTTTTAATAGCTTGGCCTTGTCTACTTAGCCAGTATTCAAAACCAAGTACCCTTCCCAGCACTAACAATACGTGCACATCCAAAACAGGACTCAATTGTAACTGTACACATTATCTAACTAAAACAATAATCTTAACTTTAGCTAAATACTTAGATTGTAGCAGATAAATTGACAGCACACCCACTCAGCCAGCCGACTTAACGTTTCTTACCGATCGCTCATAATGCAGTTACACCAAACAAATGACCCAGACTTTCTCTTATTCAAGCACGTAAGCACATTGGTTGGTTATCATTGCAGAACAGACCAAGTGAAAATTCCTGAATTAAATACTCAACACTAAAACTGTTTGAAGAGATTCACCAAGACAGACTGTATATCTTTATAAAATTTGAATAGAATATAAAAACAACAAACACTGATGATTTTATTTCATTAAAATATGCTGCATTACCTGCTTTTAAGCTTTTGTCCAACCAGAAAAAAACTTGATCACACAAGACTGAAGTTTAACCAGAAGGGGGCTCCATACAAGCTAACCTATGTCACAACAAAGAGGTTACTAAATTGTAATTAGACTTAGACAACTTTATATGTCATTTTGTATGTACAGAGTGCATACAGAATGAAATTGTGTTGCATACAGCTTGTAAATTACAGTATAAAGTGCAGCAGTGATTAAAAAGTAAACAATTGAAGTGTAAACAATGCAGGAAAAAGAAAAAATGTGCATATACTGGTGAATATTTAAACCATTTGTATGTGTAAAATTGGTGGTGCAAAAAGGCATTTCTGCAAAAATGCGAGCCAATGTGGTGCAGAGTCCAGTTTATAGTTCAGCAGTTCAACAGTCTGATGGCAACGGGGAAAAAGCTGTTGCAGAACCTGGTAGACCTGCAGCGGATGCTGCAGAACCTCTTCTGAGAAGGCAGCAGGGAGAGTGGTGTGGGTGTGAGGGGTCTCTTATGATGTTATGAACTCGGGAAACACAGCGCTGGGACGAAATGTCTTTAATTGAGGGGAGAGGAGCCCCGATGATACCTTCTGCTGTCCTCACCACTCTCGTCACGTTCTTCCAGTTGGAGGCACTGCAGCCTCCACACCACACAGAGAGACATGTGGTCAGAATGCTCTCTATGGCGCTTCTGTAGAAGGTCGTGAGGATGGGCGGGGATAGGTGGGCTCTCCTCATCCTCGGCAGGAAGTACAATTGCTTCTGTGCCCTCTTCACCAGTGACGTGGTGTTCACAGACCAGGTGAGGTTGTCCGTGATGTGCACCCCCAGTAATTTTGGGCTGCTGACCACCTCCACAGCTGAGCTGTTGATGAGCAGTGGAGCATGGTGAGGCCGGTTTTTCCTGAAGTCAACGATGATCTTCTTCGTCTTCTCCACATTCAGGATCAGGCTGTTGTCTCTGCACCAGCCCACCAACTGCTCCACCTCCTCTCTGTAGTCCTGGTTGTTGTCGTCTCTGATCAGGCCCACCACCATCGTGTCGTCTGCAAACTTCACGATGTGACTGGTGGTGAACCTGGGGACGCAGTCGTGTGTCGTCAGAGTGAACAGCAGAGGGCTCAGGACGCAGCCCTGAGGGGAGCCTGTGCTGAGGGTGATGACATCAGAGGTGTTCTGTCTAACCCGGATTGACTGAGGTCTGTTGGTGAGGAAGTCTAGCAGTCAGTTGCGAAGAGGTGTGTCAAAGCCCAGATGTTCTAGTTTTCCTACCAGGTACTGTGGGATGATGGTGTTGAACGCTGAACTGAAGTCCAGGAACAGCATCCGCACATGGGTGTTCTTCTCCTCCAGGTGTGTCAGGCTCAGGTGAAGAGCGGAGGAGATAGCATCCACAGTGGAGCGGTTCCGCCGTTAGGCAAACTGGAACGGGTCGATTGTTGGGGGAAGACTGGAGATGATGTGTTCTTTTACCAGCCTTTCACAGCACTTCATCATGGAGTCAGTGCCACAGTCCGGTAGTCGTTGAAGCAGGTGGCTTGAGGTTTCTTTGGCACCGGAATGATGGAGGCAGACTTAAACCATGTTGGCACTGTGGCTTGGTCCAGCGAGGTGTTAAAAATGTCTGTGAGGACACCAGCCAGCTGATCTGCACACTCCTTGAGCACTTGCCCAGGTATGTTGTCAGGACCTGGGGCTTTCTGTGGGTTGACTCTCCTCGGAGTCTTCCACACGTCGGGGGTGTCAAGGCAGAGTACCTCCTCTTTCTGATGGGGAGCAGCCTTCACTGCGGTAGTGTTGTTTAGTGCCTCAAACCTCCCAAAGAAGTTATTTAGTCTGTTAAGGAAGTCAGCATTAACTTCACCCATGGGGGGGTGTTGTATTCAGTGATCGGCCAATAAACAATTGTTTATTGTTTATAATCCTCATCCCTCTATAGAACACAAACCATCTCTATTTCCCTATCCTCTTCTCCAGTTTCTCTAAAATGATGTTGTTTTTCACTGTATTGATCTGCAAAGTACACAGTGGCATGCTTCAAACTCCCTTATTCATTTTAAATCATCTGGAAATTGAGGGGCCAACCTTACAGTAGGACCAACCTCAGTCTTGATCACACAAGATCAAGACTGAGGTCTTGATCTGCTTTGGGCTCCTTCTTGCCCAAAGCAGCCCATGTTGCCGAAATTCTTGTTACTTTAGAAGGTGTCTAGGAGCAAGTCATTTGGCTGTTGCCACATTTCCATTAAACAGAGAAAGTCAAACTCACGGTCCACAAGGAGATTTTGGATGAGATTAAACTTGCTTGTGAGCAAGCAGCTTTTGAGAAGGCAGAAGTTCAGAGTGATGTCGTTTTTGTCCAGAGGTTTACATGACCTAGCTAGACTGGCTAGCACACTTTGATCAACGGTCCAGTAGGATTTTCTGTGAGGGCGACGAGTGGTGGACCAATTAAATTAAATAAATTCATTTTATTCTATTTTATTTTATTTATTTAACAATGTTTTAGATTTTGGCCTTGTTTTTTATATAGGTAAAAAATGTATGTCTTGTTTTCAATACAGATGCAATAAATTGTTTTATTGATGTTTCTTATATTTCAGTTTAATTTCTGAGCATCTCTTAAATTTTATGTGTCAGAAAACAGCATGTCAAAGAACCAGATATTTAAGCCAGACAAGGTTTATTATAAAATAGAACAATTAAACAAAAACTGATGTAGTGGGTAGAGGTTATGTGATACCAGGAATTTTTAATCGATCCGATACCAAGTAAATACAGGGGCAGTATCGGCGATATCGATCCGATACTGATACTTTTTGTCATGATATTTTTCTAGGATGAACCCGGACACAGCGCACACACACACAGAGCTAGTTCTTAGAAGAGAGTTTATTGAACAGGGTGTGAAAGATGGATGTTGATGAACCCAGAGTCTTTCAACAGACGGAGGTGTAGGGTGCAGAAGCTGGTCGGCAGGAGGCGTGTGGAGAGACTGACCGGGAGGAACGCTGGAGCCGAAGACTAGCAACCAGGACGGAGCATCTGAGCTGAGGACTTCGAGACCAGAACATCAGAGTCAAGGACTTGAGGCCAGAACATCTGAGCCGTGGACTTGAGACCAGAACGTCAGAGCCGTGGACTTGAGACCAGAACATCTGAGCCATGGACTTGAGACCAGAACGTCAGAGCCGTGGACTTGAGACCAGAACGTCAGAGCCGTGGACTTGAGACCAGAACGTCTGAGCCGTGGACTTGAGACCAGAACGTCAGAGCCGTGGACTGGAGACCAGAACATCTGAGCCGTGGACTTGAGACCGGAACAGCTCACCAGGAGATGAGAACATGAGTGGGTACAGAGCTGAGCTGGATCTAAGCAGAGACTGGAACAAAAACAAAACTGACGAAAAGTCTATTGGCTCACTGTAACAAAAACTGAGCTGACAAGGATTCTGGCAGAGACGGAGCGGGAGTGAACACTATGGACCGGCGACGAGAACAGAATGAGGTGAGTCTTATAAAGAGGTGAACACAGGTGGCAACAGATCAGAGGTAATTGCAGCCTGACAGGTGACGGCAATGAAAACTAATTAGTGTCCAGAGGTGTGACTAAAGCTGAGCGAGGGAGAGCTAAGTGAACTACAAAATAACAAAGAAGCCAGACAAAACTTAAACCATGACACTTTTAACATTTAATTAATAATAATAATAATAATTAATAAAGGATTAGCTAATGTTATCTTAAATAACACTTTTTAATAGGATATATGTACTGGGTTCTTTCAAGGTCTTAATTACATTTTCTGTGTGGGCTCCAGTAACATATGATAGTAGATAATATCTACTTTGAAAGTTAACATGAACTGCTGCTGAAGAGGACCACTCTGATCTATCTGGATGTCCTCCGGAGGACTGAAACACCTCAGTCAGTGACGTCAGTCTGTGGGTCTGGTCTGTCGGGAGAAGCTTCGTCTCCTTTCTCTGTTTCAGTCGCTCAACGTTTTCTTGCTCATGGTTTTTCACGTGCTTAGATAAGTTTGCTGTGTTTCCACTGAATTTAACCGGCTTTGCGGCAGTTGTTTGTGTGTGTTGAGTGGAGAGAGCAGAGTGGGCGGGCCAGGCTGAGGCTGCGTGCTGATTGCCTGGCGCCGCTGAGCCATGTACGAGAGGGGAGGGGGAGCTGCAGAGTGCCGACACAGAAGGGGAGACTGGTGAATCTCTGCTGCAGTCAGCGCGCGCGGGAGAGAATAAAAAGGATCGATCCTGTTAAAAGAATATTGTTCAATATCAATACCCGCGTTGGTATTGATAGTATCGATCCTAGGATCGATCCGTCCACCACTAGTAGTGGGCAGGAAAATGTCCACAGTGGAGCAGGCGGCCCACAGCACTAACTGTCAAGCAGAAGAAGGCAGACAAGAACAAAGGGGCTGGGCAGGAGTCATGGTCAGAGTGCAGTCTAAGGTCGTGTCCCAGGTAACAGACTAAAATAACATGAATGGATCTGAATAGAAATACAAGGACATAATCTGACTGAGAACACAAACACGAGACTTCAAGTAAAAATGAATGCAATAATTAACTAGAAGACAAAAGAAATGCATGAACAAAGAACATGTAACAAATGTTGACAATATGGCAAAACCCAAACGGCAAGACCTATAGCACATAAACAAGAAAAACATGAACCATAACCAGACACTTCCAAATCATGATATTTATGGGCTTTTGTATGTCATCAGAATCTCAAGATATAATGGTACATGAGGTGGTTGTCTACAAACTCCATTTTCAGCTTAGGTTGTGTCTAAAAACTCTCCATAATCCAGAAAATGGAGAGTTTCTAAACACAACCTAAGCAGCTCAGACTAGGATATTGTATTGGCTGACGCTGATGAACCCGATATTGAGCCAAGCACAGAGTTACTATTTAAAAAGGTTTATTGAAGGGGATAAGTAATTGAGACAGAGACAGAGACTTCTGTCTCTGTCTCTCTCCGAGGTCGGTCGTGTCTTTTCTCTCTGTGCAGCTTTTACCTCCCCCCCTCTCCTGCTTTGCTATGTCTTGTCTTCTGAGCACTTTCTTCATATCAACCGAACTCTGAAAAACATGGATCTGGTAAGCTGGTCTCTCAATACTATTGATAAATTTTTTTCGACGGGTAGGCAACGAAAGGGGGACCCCTCCGGTCCTGATTTGACTTATTTTGTGAGATACACCCTAAATTCCTGGAGGAAAACGGTGTGTCTTTCGACCTTGTCATTCCTGGACGTTTGAAATTTTCACATTTGGATTAAGGATACTTGGATCTCTACTTATTGGTTTTTGTGGATTTTTGAAGTATCGGCAAATACAGCGGATGTCGGAGCCATTTGGCCTTGATCAGGCTGTCGGCTGCATGACGCGCTCACTATGGCTGTGAACGGACAAACCTGGAAGGTAAATGGAGCGAAGCCGAAAAGCTGGCTGTGCTGGAACGCAGACTGGCTTTTGTGGTTGAAATCAAGGGGAGGTGGGATAAAATCTGGAAGTGAAACGCGAAAAAGCCCAATAATTTGGAAAATTGGATTTGTGTGGAGCCAGCAAAAGACTTAAAAGCTGACAGGAAAGGCAGTGCAGCTTGTCTCTTAACAAATAACATATTTGGATTCCCTCCCTATCTCAACTCCTGGATTGTTATGGCGGAGAGTGCTCAGAAAAGCCCCCAGCTACCCCCCCCCCCCCGGCTGACACCTGTGGATGCTTCTCTGAACTGTGGGCCGGCTGATAACATCGAGGACGATGGCCTCTGGAGAGTGTTCACAGAGATATAACACTTTGGCCCAAACACACGCATAACTGATACATACTCATAAAACTGATGACAGGTCTCAAATGTTTACCTTCTGCATACATGTTGTATTGTGTTATTTGTGCTTTCGTGCTATGAGGGTTTTTTGTGTCGGTTGTTTGTCTCTTTATTGGTGAGAGCATAAATAGGCAAACATCTGTCTCTTTTTTTTCTCCCCCCCTTTTTCCCCCATGTCTTCCTTCGATAGTTTCAAGGGCAGCGCCTCATGAACTCCATGTAGGCAGGGTTCGGGGATGTTTGGAGGAATGCGACCTTGACGGCTGCGCTATCTGCTAGCAACGGCTGACTGGCAGTGTTCCTTGGCAACGCAAGGCCTCAGTCAATCGTTCCCCCAAATGTTTGTTTGTTTAAGTGTATGTGATGGACGGTTGTACTGGAACTGATTTTTCGATTGCAATGCAAATTGTAAATGACAATAAAATTTGATTGATTGATTGAATTGCAGGTGAGACAGGCAAGCAGAAGCAGACTAGACAGATGAGTAATGGCTAAAGGTGCAGGCAGGCAGGGATTAGTAGGGGACCAGAGGATGCAGGTAGTGACAGACCAGATCAGGTGATGTGGACCGCGGAACACAGAGCAAGTGGCTGGAACTCACGGGGAAACAGGCAGACTTGTGCAGAATGCAGACACAGGCAACTTTATCTGAAGAGTCCAGCTGGCTGGGCACACAGGAACTGGTAGAGGAAGGGCACATCACAAAAGGCAAGATGAGAAGAGGCATTCTGGCAGTGAGTGGATGACTGAGGCAGGTATATGTAGGCAGGTGCACAGGTGATCAGAGTTTACATTAATCACTGGCAGCAGGTGGAGCTGATCTGGGCTTACTGACTGGTGACTGAGCTGATTGGATAGTGGCTGATTCATGTCCAGAAAAGTCCAAAATAAACAAAAAAACAACTAAATCTTAACAGATGTGGTTTTATCAAGCCACTTTATTATTTTTGTGTATTTAATACCACAATCATGGTTTAATTCCATAGCTTTATATGAAGCTCATCAACTATTTTTCAGTTTCCATCCATCCATCTTCTTCTCCTTATCCGGAGTCGTGTCATGTCACGGGGGTAGCTGCTTCAGTAGGGAGACTAAGACTTCCCTTTTCCCAGTGATAAAGATTGGGTTTACTGGCCTGCTGTTACATGTCTATTTAAAACCCATCTTTCCCCAGTTCCGGATTTGGCCGCAAGTGAGAAGACATTAATCAAGCGGTAGAATAGTTTAAATGCCTATTTAATTCATAGAAATTAAATATGGAGACAGAGTATACATTTACCAATCAAGATGATTTCCCCGTGCGGTTGAGAAGTCTGTCTGAAGTAAGCTCTGAACAAAGACTCTTTTTATCAACTTTAAAACTCCTCCTGCTCGCTCAAAAGGGACTGACTGACCTCCTCTCCTTCTGACCACCCCCTCAGAGCAATAAACCGCCCTGTTATTCTACCCACCAACAGAGAGGGAAGACACCCCTACTAAGATATATTTTTAATTCTCAACACCAGTCACTTGGGCCAGCTCCTCGGGGGGGAATCGCAAGGCGTTCCCAGGCCAGCCGAGAAACATAGTCTCTCCAGCATGTCCTGGGTCTTCCTCTGGGTCTTCTCCCGGTGGGACGTGCCCGGAACACCTCACCAGGGACGAGTCGAGGAGGCATTCTAACCAGATGTCCAAACCACCTCAACTGGCTCCTCTCAGTGTGGTGGAGCAGTGGCTCTACTCTCCCTAGATGACTGAGCATCTCACCCTGTCTCTAAAGGAGAGCCCAGACACACTACAGAGAAAACTAATTTCATCCTGGATCCCGTTCTTTCGGTCATGACCCAAAGCTCATGACAATAGATGAGAATAAGAACGTATATCAACCGGTAAATCGAAAGCTTTCCTTTTGACTCAGCTATCTCTTCACCACAACAGACTGGTACAGCACCCGCTTCACAGCAGACACATCACCAATCCGCCTGTTGATCTGCTCCATCTTTCCTTCATTCGTGAACAAGACCCCAAAATACTTAAACTCAGAGTGAGTAAAATACACCTTGATGTCCTCCAGTAGCCTAAGCCTATAGCAGCATAACTATAGAGATGGCTCAGGGTAACCTAAGCCACTTTAACTATAAGCTTTTTCAAATAGGCAAGTTTTTAGCTTAGTCTTAAAAGTAGACAGGGTGTCTGCCTCACGGACCAAAACCGGGAGTTGGTTCCACAGGAGACGAGCCTAAAAACTGAAGGATCTGCCTCCCATTCTACTTTTAGAGACTCTAGGAACCACCAGTAGACCTGCACCCTGAGAGTGTAACCCACGTCACATAAGGCCCTACTTCCGATTTCAGTCTGATAGCAGCGTGCCCTGTCCCTTTAAAAGGGGCAGGTCCCTGACCCATGTAGATTGTTCCACAGATGCTACAGCCAACGCTGTTCCCAGCTGCTCCTCGCTGTGGCGTGTCGTTTGTTTTTGAAAAAACCCGCCTTGACACTCCACCGCTGCTTAACTAAATCTATGGTTGCCTTTACCATAGACCACTTTAGCCTTTTTCAACCAGGTAAGTTTGTTCCCGTCTATTGGCTCATGCTTTATGGTTGTTCATTCAAACTTACCGATAACTTAAATAATACCGCAGATTACGACTCATAGCCTGGTGGACATTCCCTCAATTCTCTCCCAAATCATCTACTTATCGGTAAGTCAAAGTATATTATTTTCATTATGTATTTTGGGTTTGTGACGCCACACTACACCAGTTGCATGCTACGCTAACATAGGTAGTAAATATAGCTTCCAGACCCGCACCAGCTTCACTCAGACTCCGTCTTGTCTTTTGATTAATGCGGAGGGAAACTTTTCTCCAAGCAAGAACCGATATGATTTTCCCAATAAATGTATTGGTTATACATTGATTTATGCTTTGGGTTAATTTTAGAACTTTGTCTGGAACTTTTCCAGCCTTAGAAGCCATGGTTCCATTTCTTTTTTGAATAGATCTGATTGCTTGTTAACAGGCCAGATGACAGCTTTGCCAGGGCCCAGGACAACAGAGTCTTTTTGCCCCCCCCCTACACCTGCCGCCACCACACACACACACACACACACACCAAAAAAAAAGTCAACTGAACTGTATACTTCATGCCCTGGAAATCTCTGTATTTTATATTGGATATTTTCAACCCGTCTATTGAGTTTAGTGCACTAGTTGATCTTTTCTTCATAAGAGAACAGCAAGCACTGCAGCCAAAATATGGCCTTTTTTGACCTGCTGTATATCAGCCAGTCCTTAAGCTTGATGTATCATGAAACTGTTGACCTTTCGGGTTTTGTGATTTTTATTTTATTATTACAATTGAGTAATAATAATGTTAATCCACCTCTTATATCTTTCAACCTTATGTAATTTTGTCTGTGTTGTGTGCACCTGCCTATTGCTTTAATCGTATTTATTTCCCCGTCGTGGGATAAATAAAGGATTAGCTAATGTTATCTTAAATAACACTTTTTAATAGGATATATGTACTTGGTTCTTTCAAGGTCTTAATTACATTCTGTGTGGTCTCCAGTAACATATGATAGATAATATCTACTTTGAAAGTTAACATGAACTGCTGCTGAAAATGACTACTCTTAGCTACCTGGATGTCCTCTGGAGGACTGAAACGCCTCAGGCAGTGACATCAGTCTGTGGGTCTGTCGGGGCAATGAGAGAAGTTTTGTCTCCTCTCTCCATTTCTGTGGCTTGATGTTTTCTTGCTCATTGTTTTTCACATGCTTATATAAAATTGTTGTGTTTCCACTGAATTTAACCGGCTTTTTACAAAACATACAGCTTGATTTCATTTACGGTATTAAAATAAAGCCAAACGGCGCTTCTTTCCCTCTTCAAGTTTTTCCGCTGCTGTGGTGTCTCTCTCTCTCCGAGTCCCTGAGCAGCAGCGCGCAGCACGGTTGTTTGTGTGTTGAGGTTTTGTAAGAGATTAGTGGGCGGGCCAAGCTGAGCCTGCATGCTGATTGGTTGCGCCGCTGAGCCATGTAAGAAGGGGAGGAGGAGCAGCAGAGTTGCGTGACGACTGGGAGACTGGTTAAGCTGCTGCAGTCGCGTATGGGGTGCCGAATGTAAAATTTCAGATAAAATTCTATAGCTGATATATTTTGATTATTTAGCTCACTTTTCTCACATTTAACTCCCTTTTCTCACATTTAAGACAGAAATTCACAATAAACAAGATCTTATATGCAATTGTCAACAGTATGTTTATAAAGTAAAAT
The DNA here is from genome assembly GCF_011125445.2 of Fundulus heteroclitus. Lineage (NCBI taxonomy): Eukaryota > Metazoa > Chordata > Actinopteri > Cyprinodontiformes > Fundulidae > Fundulus > Fundulus heteroclitus. Next base: position 25,953,855 of record NC_046381.1, read on the forward strand.
AAATAGTTAAATGTTAAATCTAAATGTTAAATCTATATCTAAATGTTAAATGTTAAATCTAAATGCTAAATCTATATCTAAATGTTAAATCCATATCTAAATGTTAAATCTATATCTAAATGCTAAATGTTCAATCTAAATGTTAAATCTATATCTAAATGTTAAATCTATATGTAAATGTTAAATTTAAATCTAAATGTTAAATCTATATCTAAATGTTAAATGTAAATGTTGAATCTATATCTAAATGGTAAATGTTCAATCTAAATGTTAAATCTATATCTAAATGTTAAATTTAAATCTAAATGTTAAATCTATATCTAAATGTTAAATGTAAATGTTAAATCTATATCTAAATGTTAAATCTATATCTAAATGTTAAATGTAAATGTTAAATCTATATCTAAATGCTAAATCTATATCTAAATGTTAAATCTATATCTAAATGTTAAATTTAAATGTTAAATCTATATCTAAATGTTAAATTTAAATCTAAATGTTAAATCTATATCTAAATGTTAAATGTAAATGTTAAATCTATATCTAAATGTTAAATTTAAATCTAAATGTTAAATCTATATCTAAATGTTAAATCTATATCTAAATGTTAAACGTTGTATCTAAATGTTTCAAAAATATGCACATTGACCACGCCCCCTATCGGGTTCTCGCCCACACCACCGACCTTGGATCAGCCATGAGATCCATCTGTGGAGGACACTGTAAACATGCCGCACAGACGGCTGACAAGGCAACTTCCTATAACTATATAACTTTATCCCTCTAACGGCAAAGTTTCTTGTTTTAATGAGAGACTTATCTTGCTTAAACGACATAATTTTCATCTCATAAGAACGCAACATAACCCGGCATCAGCTCGCGGGATATTTGAGTGTCATGGAGAAGAGGAGAGACGGAGGGGCGCCTTTTATTACTTTTTAAGTCGTCATTTGTCGGAGGAATGTATTTCTGCACTGAGGAGTGACAAGGTAAGTCATAAATATACAGCAAGTCCTCTACTTGAAATTTGACCAATTCGGCAGTTATTTATAGTTAACAACTATGCTTTGGATACACTTGCATTACTGTAGTACAGTCTCTGGCTTTGTTTACACGGTGAAAACAGGTTTGTGTTGCCTTTGTACTCTCCATTTACACACTACAAGGTTTAACTGTTGCTTAGGGGGGACTTTCAGCTATAGCTGTGGGTTTATTTACAACAGTTTGCAGCCGAAACAGTCCTCCGCCAGCCGCTGTTTTCTTCTTCTGGGCAATTTGACGCGGAGCTTCAAAAATCACTGCGCTACTTGTGGTGCGGCATGGGAATTGCACCGTTTAAGTACTCTGTAAACAGGGCCTGTGACTGCAAAGGTTCTACATGGATGTTAATGAGATAGAGATAAGGATAAGCAGCTTAATATTTTTAAAAACATGTCATGCATTTAATCATAAATTCTGCTGTAAAGATTAATAATCATGTGCTTAAAAGAGTCTTTTTAGTTTTTTACGGTATTTATATTAACCATAATTTCATTGTGCTTGTAGACTGACATATCAGCTATAGCAAGCATGGATGAGAGCTTGGCCATCTATATTCCAACCTATGCTGACAGAATTGCCACCCAGAGATTTTGCTTCGAGTTCCAAGGAAAAGGTGAAAGAGATGTCCTTCAACAGACGTGGCTTGAAAAACTCTTTACATGCAAATCTTCATGGAAAAAGTCCAATTTGATCTAAAATGTTTTTGGTTTCAGGTAATATCATTATGTAATATATTTAAAAAGAAAGCTTACCATTTGACTCAAAATGTGTTTTCAATATGTTTTCAAGAACATATGGAAGTGAGCCACAATAGAGTCAGTTAGCTTTTGTTTTTGTTGACAAAGATATAGAGCAAAATGAATGAATGAATGAAAACTTTATTGTCATTGTCACAAGAACAACGAAATTTAAAAAGTGCCATCGATCCGTGCATATGTTTAAGAAAAAACAAAAAAAGAATAATAAATAAATAATAAATAAAACTCTGTCTCTCAATTTACACACAATATAAGAAATAAATAACAAATAACTGATAAAAACAACTAAAAAATTAAAAATAGCACATTCTCACACACATCATCCATGATAATTAATGGTTATTTTTGGTTGCATTTAGTTTTGTTATTGCTGTCGGGTAAAAACTGTCTCTAAAACGGTTGGTTCTTGTTCTGATTGCTCTGTATCGTCTGCCTGAAGGCAACAGTGTAAACAGAGAATGTCCAGGATGAAAAGTGTCCTTTGTGATGGGTTGTGCCTTTTTTAGACAGCGGTCGCTGTGCAAGTCCTCCAATGAGGGGAGAGGGCAGCCAATGATTTTTTGGGCTGTTTTCACAATCCTTTGTAGAGCTTTCTTTTGAGCCGCAGTGCTGCTGTTACACCATGCGCAAATACAATAAGTCAGTATACTCTCTATGCAGCACCTGTAGAAGGACACCAGCAGTTTCTTTTTGATGTTATTCTTCCTGAGAACCCTCAGGAAGTACAGTCTTTGCTGGGCCTTTTTTGTCAGCTCCAGGGTGTTGATGTTCCATGTGAGGCCCTGCTCAATGTGGACCCCCAGGAAACGGAAGTCAGCTACCCTCTCCACACATTTTCCCACAATGGTTAGTGGTGTAATGTCCGTTTTTTTCCTCCTGTAATCTATTATGAGTTCTTTTGTCTTTCAGTTGTTGAGGAGCAGATTGTTCTCCCTGCACCACACCAACAGCCGCTCCACCTCACTCCTGTAGGCCGACTCGTCGCCTCCTGAGATAAGCCCCACCATTGTGGTGTCATCAGCAAACTTGATGATGGTGTTGCTGTGGTGGGTAGAGGTGCAGTCATGTGTATATAAACAATAGAGCAGGGGACTGAGCACACAGCCCTGTGGAGAGCCAGTGCTAAGGCTGAGGGCAGTGGATAAATGTTTCCCCACCCTAACTCTGTGCTGTCGGTTGGTCAAGAAACTCATAATACACTTGCAGGTGGAGTGAGGGAGACCCAAGTGCACCAATTTGTCCACCAGTCTGTGAGGGAGGATGGTATTAAAAGCAGAGCTATAGTCCACAAAGAGCATTCGCACATAGCTTCCCTTCTGCTCCAGATGTGACAGAGCAGCATGGAGGGCTGTGATCACAGCATCCTCTGTGGATCTGTTTGCTCTGTAGGCAAACTGGTGAGGGTCAAAGCCAGGAGGGAGGAGTGCTGTGATGTGACCCCAGACCAGTTTTTCAAAACACTTCATCACCACAGGGGTTAGTGCCACTGGCCGGTAGTCGTTGAGGGAAGAGATATGAGGTTTCTTGTGTATGGGGACTATGGTGGAAGATTTCAGGCAGGATGGGACTGTAGACAGGGCTAGGGACTGGTTGAAGATCCTGGTAAAGACTCCAGCCAGCTGATCGGCGCAGTCTTTCAGGACACGTCCAGGGACGCCATCAGGTCCAGCAGCCTTCTTTGGGTTGACGGCCCGCAGTGTGCGCCTCACCTCGTGCTCCTTTATAACAAAGGGTCTGGTGTTGTGGGTCGCTTTGTGTAGTGTGGCTGCTTCTGTTGGTTTCACCTCAAAGCGGGCAAAGAAGAGGTTCAGCTCCTCTGCCAGCATGGCGTCGCCTTCCGCAGCTGCGAGGTTGGTCCTGTGGTTGGTAAGATGCTGGATTCCCTGCCATACCTGCCTGCTGTTGTTACTATCAAGATAGCCCTCTATCCTCCTCCTGTAGTCAGACTTAGCCATTCTGATGCCACTCTTCAAGTTAGCTCGGGCTGTACTGTAGACAGTCCTGTCCCCAGACCTGAAGGCAGTATTCCTGGTCTTTAGCAGACGCTGGACCTCCTGAGTCATCCAGGGCTTCTGGTTTGGGAATACCCGGATACGTTTATCCACAGCTACAGTGTCAATACAGTTCTTGATGTAGCACAGTACACTGTCTGTAAAAACCCCCAGGTCCTGATGTTCAAAAACATCCCAGTTTGTCCTGTCGAAACAGTCCTGCAGCTGCTGTGTCGCATCCTCAGGCCAGGATTTGATGGTTTTGGTGATGGCTATAGCAGTTTTCCTAACGGGGGTATAAGCAGGGATTAAATGCAGGGACAGGTGATCGGACTGACCCAGGTGTGGAAGTGGCCTAGGCCTGTAGCCAAGCTTGATGTTAGAGTAGAATACTGATTAAAAAGATTACTCCAACAACATTGTGAAATACAAGTTTTTGAAGTGAAATTATTGCTGTTGCTATTACGCTTCTTTAAGGTAAAAAAATTTTAAGCATGTGTTTAAACTGTACTTACTTTTCTTTCCATAGGGCATTGTTTTTCTTTTATATTCTTTAAAGTTGATTGTAAAATAGATAAATGCTTTGAGCGCAATAGTGCCCAGATTTCTAACAACGACTTTTGTCATATGTAAAAGGATTTTCTCATGTTCAATTTTGAGATCCATGTATTCATCTTTTTAATACTCATAGATTATGTTCTAGTTAGGTCATTATCTGGAGGTAGAGAAGTTCCTTTCAAAAGGATCTTTCAGAGCACTTGTTAAAGGTACTTTTAATGTATGTTCTTCTGTGAGTTGATGTAACATTGCAATATAATGTTATGTTTCTAAGGAAAGAACGAGTTGGTTTGATCACAACCATTGCACTTTATTTTGTAATGGGTTTTTACCAAAGATTCATTAAAAGTTTTCATGTTGCACATAAGCATAGGCACTTTATTTTTCATCTCATTTGACCATATCATCATTGTCAAACAGTGCATAACTTGGGTCTCAGTGTTCAGTAACAGAGAACTATAAGAGTCTTGCTGTTATAAATATAAAAATGTCTTGAATATGAGGAGCAGTGGTGGGGTTTACAGAACATATGTCATTTAAACATTTTGTCCTACATGACAGATTACAAGGCACATGTGAAGTTAAATTTCTTGTTATTGTCCTAATTTATGTAGTATCATATATTTGCTGTCACACACAACAAGAATCACACAAAATATAAAACCTGTTACCAAAATTCAAAACATTATGTACATCATGATGAAACATTTAAGTACATGGGAGTCAGTGAAAACAGAGGTCTGTTTTTTATTCCTCCATCTGTATTTCTTTGACTGCTTTTCCTTTATTGGTTGTGGGGTCTGCAGCTGCCTAATTCTGACTGTGTCGGAAAGTGATAGGTTCATTCTGGATAGGCTCACAAGGTCATTTGCTCCACAAACTCTTTTTTACAAGAAAATGTCACACGTGTCACAAGTTTGTGTGCATACAAGCTCTTAAAAATAAGCATAACTCAATTGTTTCATCATGTGTGGACGGTGCATGAAGAAAGTTTTCCGTCATCAGAAGGTATGATAGTTCGAACTGTCTCATAACATGTGAATGGTCCTCTGAAGACGTTGGACTGTGCAAGTTTCTGCCGCTTGCTTAGAATCCTGTTTGAGATGATCTTGTTCACCAAAACACCGTGGAAGGGTTCACAGGTGTCAAAGCCCAGTCCTCAAGGGCCGGTGTCTTGCAACTTTTAGATATGTCCCTGGTCCGACATGCATGAGTCAAATAATCAGGTAATTACCAGGACCCTGAAGAACCTGACTGCATACTGAGGAGCTAATTGTGCCATTTGATTCAGGTGTGTGGGACCAAGGAAACTTCTAAAAGTTTCAGGACACGCCCTCGAGGACTGGAGCTTGACACCCCAGGTATACATAATGTAGGGCCGGCCACTTGGAGCAATTGCATCTCTAATCTTACAAATGATGTTCCATAAGTGAACCACTTTTTAGAGTTGTTCCTGAAAGACAAGAAAATAAACAAGTTCTTAAAGTACATACTCCATATTTAAAAGCATGTATCATATAGTATTTATCTTTTACATTCAAACATACCTCAGTGATATTTAAACAGGTGAGCAGAATTGGCTGCTTATCCAAGAAGTCACCAGTAAAGTAATATGTATTCTTCAGTTTTTGAAAAAGGTTCATCCAGTACTGTGCACGACATTTCCTTAAGAAATCCCACCAGCTGTTGATGTGCTGGCTGTGGGTGCTGGATCCCACAATGAAGTAGTTTTCAGGATAGCTGTCATCAAGACGCAAAAATCTTTACATGTCTTTCATTGTACCATTCTCTGTCTCCATGTCTATATGAATTCTGGCTGTGGTACCCCCTCTGTTACTGCTGGAAGAAAATATCCAGCAGTAACTTCTGGACAGCACCATCCATGTATTCAGCTTTAGAGATGCCAACCTGTAAACACAGCAAAGATTTTGTTATTGTTTTTTCAAGTTTTTTATTTTAAACAAAATGTAAAAATAACATAATTTATTCTTTCTAAAAATTGAGCACGTTACTTATGCTAAATGTGAGAAGCTAAATATTCCAAATTCAAAGTTTTGAAATATTTAAATTTTGAGTGTCAGATCAAATGCACAGGCATTCTAAGATGTAAAAGGGAACATTCATTTTCTGGCTGTATTTTTAATGTAGCTATCTTAATCCTGGTCCTCCTACCTTAATGTTTTTGTTTATGGGAATTTTAAAAAGTACTTTTACAGAATTCCCATCAGAAGGAGAATAGCTGCTGTTTAAAATTGTGATTTAAGGTTAGACTGGATCAATGTTAAAATTGCTTAAACCTAGACTGCAATGGAACAATGCTGTTGATTAAGATTTGTTTTCTTTTCTGAGTAAGTTTAAAGACATCAGAAAAAACAAATGGAACAACAAATAAACTGAGAACAATGGTGCCTTGCTGCCAGGAGCTTTCATTGATAAATTCTGATATTAACTTTTGAATTTGCAGCAATGATAATCGATTATCAGTTTTTGCTTTTCCCCTTATTAAAGCATGTCAGTAGTTGACTGGGTTTATTAATGAAGTTCATATAAATAGTTGTCCTTCACTGGCTTGTGAATTGTCCCATTAGAAAGCTCTGTATTCATATCTTTGTTTTGACACAATAAAATATGGATAAATGCAGCTTTATCTAGCCTCACTTTCATTGTGTAGAATACACATACTTATAATTAGCCTTACAAGTGTCGGATTAAAATTTATTTTAATCATATTTGATTAAAATACATAAAGGCATAGGTACATTTGCAGTCACAGGCCCTGTTTACAGAGTACTTAAACGGTGTAATTCCCATGCCGCACCACTAGTAGCGCTGTGTTTTTTGAAGCTCCGCGTCAAATTGCCCAAAGTAAATTGCCCAAAGTAATAAAAGGCGCCCCTCCGTCTCTCCTCTTCTCCATGACACTCAAATATCCCGCGAGTTGATGCCGGGTTATGTTGCGTTCTTATGAGACGAAAATTATGTCGTTTAAGCAAGATAAGTCTCTCATTAAAACAAGAAACTTTGCCGTTAGAGGGAGAAAGTTATATAGGTGTAGGAAGTTGCCTTGTCAGCCGTCTGTGCGGCATGTTTACAGTGTCCTCCACAGATGGATCTCATGGCTGATCCAAGGTCGGTGGTGTGGGCGAGAACCCGATAGGGGGCGTGGTCAATGTGCATATTTTTGAAACATTTAGATACAACGTTTAACATTTAGATATAGATTTAACATTTACATTTAACATTTAGATATAGATTTAACATTTAGATTTAAATTTAACATTTAGATATAGATTTAATATTTACATTTAACATTTAGATATAGATTCAACATTTACATTTAAATTTAACATTTAGATATAGATTTAACATTTAGATTTAAATGTAACATTTAGATTTAGATTGAACATTTAGCATTTAGATATAGATTTAACATTTAGATATGGATTTAACATTTAGATATAGATTTAGCATTTAGATTTAACATTTAGATATAGATTTAACATTTAGATTTAACATTTAACTATTTATTTTACGTTATAAACATATTGTTGACAATTGCATATAAGATCTTGTTTATTGTGAATTTCTGTCTTAAATGTGAGAAAAGGGAGTTAAATGTGAGAAAAGTGAGCTAAATAATCAAAATATATCAGCTATAGAATTTTATCTGAAATTTTACATTTGGCACCCCATACTCGCGCGCGTGCGCGCGCTGACTGACACTGACCATTTGTCAGTGTCAGTTTTGGGCCCCCCCTCTGTCCTGGGCCCGGGACAACTGACCCATTTGTCCCCCCCTGTCGGCGGGTGTGCTTATTGATATGTGTTGCGCAATACATTTGTGATTGAGCTGTTGAAATACTTTTTGTTGTTGTTGTTGTTGACCCATGATTTCATCTTTGAATTATAAATGCACTTCACTTTACTGTTACCTTGTGATATTTGGAAATGATTTATGGCATAACTGACTTATTGTTTGATTAATTATGATTTATTAATTGTTAAGGTTAAGTTTATTGTTTATTAATTTGCTAATTTAAGATTCTGGCCTGTTTTCAGGTCTTTTTTTTGTGCTGTTCCTTCGACTGTCCATTGGGTGGCGAGCTACTAGAGAACCACCGCTACAGTGTGGTAGGAAAATGTTTTGTTCAAGCCCGAATCCTCTGAATTTGGTTTCCCAATGGATCTCATGAACTGAAAACCCAGAACAAACTGAACTAAAGTGTTTTATTTATTTATTTGGTCTTTGTTGTTTTCTTTGAATGATCCTGTTGGAATATTTTTTTTCCTCCCTTAAAATTACATTGCTTATTCATATTATTTGTCGCCTGTGTGTGTGTGTGTGTGTGTGTGCGTGCGTGCATGTGTGTGTGTATTATATCTATTCATATCCATATAAATTATATTATATAGTGTATATGTAACTAATAATTGTTCTATTAGAACATTAAATATATGACTATGTTGTCCTCTATTCACACCCTTTGACTCTGTGGCCGAATCTACTTCTGAGTTTATTTACCAGTCAGTCCAGTACTAGCTTTAGTGTTACAAGAGCAAAGTGCTCTTTTAGGGACTTATGGGGTAATCAGAGTTCTGATATATGATGGAGCTTGATTATTAAGGGCTTTATACGTCAGAAGATGAATTTTGAATTTTATTCTTGTTTTAACAGAAAGCCAATGAAGGGAAGCTAAAATTGGAGAAATATGATCCCTCTTGATGATATTCATCAGAACTCTTCCTGCAGCATTTTGGATCAGCTGAAGACTTTGAACTGCATTTTGTGGACTTCCTGATAGTAAAGAATTACAATAGTCCAGCCTTGAAGTAACAAATGCATGGATTAGTTTTTCAGCATCACCCTGGACAGAATATTTATAATTTTGGCAATATTCCGGAGGTAAAATAAAGGAAACTCTGGAAACCTGTTTAAGATGGGATTTAAATGACATGTCTTGGTCAAAGATAACACCAATTATTTTTTTTTACTTTATTACCAGAGGCCAAGTTAATGCCATCCAGATTAAGAAGTTTATTTTTTGAGGACTCTGGTCCAAAGATTACATCTTCTGTCTTGTCAGAATTTAAATGCAGGAAATTTAAAGTCATTCAGCTTTTGATGTCATCAAGACATGCCTGTAGTTGAAGTATTTGATTGAAGTCATCAGGATTTATGGATAAATATGGATGTGTGTGATCAGCATAACAGTGGAAATTAAGCCCATGCTGTCTGATAATTTTGCCAATCGGAAGCACGTCCCACCAAGAGGAGGCCCAGGGGAAGACTCAGGACAAGCTGGAGGGACTAAGGCCGTTTCTCAATATGCGTTCTTGAGCGGTCTCGTGTGCTCGTGTGCTTGTTACACGTCATCAGCCTCAGACTGAGCACTGTTCCAATTGCCGAGAATGCGCCAAATTCCCCGGATGTTGTTCTCGGCCGCCCTCTTTATCGAGCATGCATCAGAGCAGACTTGTGCATTCTTCAGACTGACCGCTTGCCCAGAATGCACCGCGGCCGCAGCTTGATTCGAGACAGCGCAAACAGAGCTCACAGCGGTAAGTTAAAAATGTCCTTTTCTGCTGCTGTTGTTCTTCAAAAGTACGTTTTAAGATCGTTTGAGGTGAGAACAATATACTTTTAAGCTTCCCTATGTGGCCTGTTTACAGAGTTAGTGCATAATTAAAAAAAGTAGTGTGCATAGTACCGCTGGTTATGATTTATTAGGGTTCCAAGCCCGCAGCGCAGGCAAACGGCTATGCCATTCGTCTGCTCTGTGAGCAGAGAACCCTATTGTTTTTCGTGTGTTTTTAAATTATTTATTATTATTACGGCTAAAACGCGTTGGGCGGCCCACGCGGATTTGTAACGAATCAACAGGATCAGGTATCTAAGTACAGAACGTGCGCCTCTACTCAAACCCAGAAATTCAGACCCCTCAACAACTAGGGGGCGCTATAACAAAGGACAATGCGTTTCGGCCTGTAACCACCAAACTACTGGTCCCACACTCAAAAACTTGATAGCACTTTGTTTATTGGATGTTTCTGCATCAAAAAGGGAATTGGCACACCTTTCGTTTCCCAGCTACTTTTCGCGCAACATGGCTACAAAGGTTGGACCTTTCTTGTTAATCTCCTCCTACATTTTTTGTGCAATCCGCGCAAAACCTTATATATAAGCATGTCATGGACAGATAAAAAAAGTTAACGCGGCAGATTTTTGAATTTTGACTTTTTTTGAAAAGTAACGCTACAATAAGTGATTGTTAGCTAGCTAGCTCTAAATGTAATTGCTGATTATTCTAAAACCATAACAGATTTTAACATGTCCTTTAAAACCCAAACTACAAATAAGATTTTGCACATGTGACCCGCGTTTGAAGTCCATCACTAAGGGGTGCTGTGATGTCAAGAAATCTACTACGCAAGAATGGCTGATCGGATTTTTACAAAACCATCTTCATCCCCTTCCAGTCATAACCCTGAACTAAAGTAATAAAAAAATGTTAATGATTGAAACAAGTGGGCGGGGCCTATTTCCAAAAGTGTGGGAAAAAAACTTGAAAACTTCAAAAATTCACCTAAAATCACTTGTGTGGTGTAACAAGCTCAGCTTTTCAGGATGTATTCCTTGAATAAGGTGCAACAATTCTCTCACTGCATGTATTCAAGTTTTTGAAAGTGCAGCACTCTGTTTTTTTTAAAGTTTGTAAACTGGATAAATCAATGTATTTTCCACAAATATTGGTCAATGCCAATACAAATGGCCTCTATCTGTAAAGCACAGCCAGAATAAACATGTGTTTCAGTTTGGTAAAAATCCAGGTGAATTTGACCAATTTACAAGAAATTTAAATTTACATGTATAGGACTATAAAGTTTAATGTTTTTTTTTCTCTGAAATCGTTTTATTAATGACCATATTAAAAATCAAGTAGTTAGATAAAGCACTCTTGGACATATGTAAATATTTTCAGAATTTTAGAGCAAACCGTTGAATTTTAACAAATTTATGAAGTTTGTGATCAGTTCACAGCTCTCATCATCCAGAGCTCTGCCATCCAGAACTGTGAACAGGGCGGCCATTATGCCCATATTTGGGCACATCACCGGAAGTGACGTCATATCCCGTGTTTTTTCTAAGCGGAGCAGAGACTTGAAATGGGAGAATAGTTTTTAGAGTTTTGTGCTGGTTTTTGAACAGCACAGAGCCGGGTTTCCAATTCTGACACCCTCGCCTCCAAAGCTACAAAAACACTATATTTATTACATGTACCATTATCACTAAAGGAGGCATAGGAATAACTAAACATCTGACACAGAGAGCAGGAAATAGGGGGAGATTTAGACAGAGACGGAGAAGCTGATGGACCGATAGGGGAGAAAGCCATTTTGAGGCTAAAGCTAGGCTAGCGACCTCTTACCATGCTGAGAAAAACAAACCGTGTGAAACTTGAGGAATTCCCAAACGTGAAGTGCAGTAACAGAGAATATTTAAAAGTGCTTATGTGTTAGAAACAGATAGATGTTACAGCAAAGAGATTAAAGATAAAAGTGAGAGAGTCGGAATCAAACAGAACACAATTTACACAGTGACAACAAGAAGTGATACAATACACCTTACCGCAAACAGGAAGTGACGACCTAAACAAACTTCCAGAATTTACGTGTAGATTGGTTGGGCAAACTCCCATGCACCCTCCAGGATCCTGCTGAGGGTGTAGAGCTGATCCAGTGTTCCACGACCAGGAACACTGGAAAACCACACTGCTCTTCCTGAATCCGAGTTTAGTTTTTCATCAGTTTAGGATACAGTATTGGTTGTAACTTCTGAAAAGAATAGATACAAACAGAAATACTTTTAGTTTCCCACAATAGGGAAATTTGGGCATGACAGTGGCAAAAACATATAGACAAGATGTAGAAGACTTACACACTAGATAAAATAATATGAATTAAAAAAGCAAATTTGAAGTTAAGTTGTAAAGCAGAAGGAAATTGACTTATGAGAAAGGGACTATATTCAGGTAAAAATGCAATGTTCAAGTTAAAATAGAAGAAAGACAGCAGCAGATTTAATGAGCAATATAGGAAAACTGTGTAATATGCATGATTGTACAATCATTCACAGAGAAGTGAGATAGTGTAAATGATTCTTGATCAGATCAAGAACCTGTGCAACCATTAGCATCCTAAATACTTATTGAGTCTGTTGTGAGTGGCAGAGATTATAAAGTCTAACAGCAGCTGGGGGAAGGATCTACTGAAGTGCTCCTTAAAGCATCTGGGATACAGTAGTCTGTCATTGAAAGAGCTCTCCAGCTCTACAACAGTTCCATGCATGAGTGGGGAGAGATTGTCCATCTGTGATGTTATTTTCCTTACAGTCCTTCTGTCTCTCACCACTAGCACTGGGTCCAGGGGACATCCCAGGAAAGAGCTGGCCCACAGTTCCCTGGGATACTCCCATACTGTAGACCAACCTGTCTATTGCAAAAGGTGGTGGTCCACTCCTGACTGCTCCAGTTTGTCCTTCAAAAGTGGTGGTTGGATAATGTTTAAAGCATTAGAAAAATCAAACAACGTGGTCCTTAATGACATTCTAAATTATCTTGTGTCTGTTACCTTCTCCAACATTGCCCCCTGGTTCACCACTGATTTCTGGTCTATAAAAGCTAAACGTCAACTTGAATGACTCCATTAGAAAACTGTTCTCACTATCCAAAAATAAATATATAAAACTAACATGGCAGAGTATAGGGAATTTCTTTGCGCAAACAAAATCCAGTTAGTTATTCTGGCTTCATCTGTTCTAATGAAGGTAAATCCAAACCTTGTTTTCACTGTGCAGTAACATTTACCAACCTTTGCATGCCCCCCCACCCCACCATATAGTTGAGATGTGTGAAGTTTTGTCAAGGAAAGAAAGGTGTGGCGCACTGGTGGAGCAGCGGGTAGCACGATCCATGTATGGAGGCCTTAGTCCTCGACGCAGTCGACCCCGGTTCAACTCCGACCTGCGGTCCTTTGCTGCATGTCTCTCCCCCTCTTCCGCCCCCTTCCTGTCAGCCTACTGTAATAAAAAGCAAGCCACTAGAGCCGCGAAAAATCTCTAAAAAAAAAAACTTAAAGAAAAAGAACGAAAGGTGTACAACTCTGCTTTCCCCTTTCTAAAAATTTTGCACCTACAGGTGACAAACTTGCACACATTCCTACTACACACATATATTTAAACACAAACACACACCATATTCACCCACACGCACAATACTGCACGTAATCCAAATGGCTGAAGGCCATCCAAGTACAAGTTTCTATTTCATTTGCATGGCCTGTCACATACAGTCTTGATTTTAAAAAGTTAAACACACAAGTAGGATACCATGTTGGGATATCCTTTTTTGTAAAGGAAAATTATACTGTTACGCTTAGTACAGGAGCAAATCATATTACTTACACAAAGTAAATGTACATCATTATTCTAAAGAAAAAACATCTCTCCCATATTTTTTTTAATGTTTTTAGTAATCCTAACTGAGATAAAATAGGAACACTTTAGTCTTATTCACTATAATACAGTGAAAAACAGGTTATGTGTTGTTTTTTTATTCAGGGTATGTACATATCTACTTTCAACTGTATATTGTGTTCTACTGTCAGCAGACACAAATATAGGATCCCTCATTAGCAGATAATTATCTGTCTAACTCAATGAATATAAGTTACATTTCTGCTTTAGCTGTTCTTTTGTTCTTCAGTGCTTCCTACAAAAAACATCCAAATGTTGCTGAGTGGCTAGTGTCAGATGAGTTTACCACAGCCCTTTTATAGGCAAAGAAAAAGAACTGTCATAAGCATTGCTTCTGTCAGACTCAAATGAAGAGCAACAGCCTCACAGGGTGCTAATGCACTTTAACTCATATTCCGAACAATCATAAAACTGACAGGCAGCATGGAGGCCAGCCTTTATCACTCTCTGGGAACTCAGCCTCTAATAAACTGAGCGAATTTGAATTACACAGACACAATTAGGCCCAGTGCAAGAGTGGATAAAGATGTATTATCCTTTGGCCTGTGGGGGAGCTGGTTGTGATAATGATGTAAAAATATAACAGTAATTACAAATGAAGGCAACAGGAAGGAAATTAATCAATCAAGCTGTCCTTGTTGTAGGATGCATTGCTGTGTATCAGGGTGTGTTTAGGAGAACCAGGCTCTGGCAGGACACATCCATCAGCTCAGACAGCATCTAACCTGCGATGATGGTAAACACAGCACTGCAGAGTGCTCAGAGTCCTCTTCACCACTAAAACCCATCTGGCTCATTGCTCTAGACATCAGCTCCTGCTACAGAGACACTGTTCAATCTGTTATTGGTCAAGAAATCTTTTGAAATTTAGTTTTTCTAAGTCATCTGCTTTGGGGTCAATACAAGCTTGAAAACATGACATCTTTTGTTGTTCTTCACATCAAATTTTATCAGACCAAGATAAACTAAGAAAATGCTGTCTAGTTTACCAGCTTCTTCTTTCCTACATCCGATATTTGGCATTGAACAGGTAGACAGTGGTGGAGAGGTTCTGTCATCCGGCACCAATAAAGAAGTGTATGCAACTTCACACAAAAGAAAAAGCTATTTGTTCACTCAAAACACCCAAACACCTTTGCTACTATGCAGCATAAGTCTGTACAATATTTTACAGTCAATTTTAGTTATATTATATATTTATTTTGAGCACTACTGTCCTTTATTTGACAGCAGCTGACAGAAAATGGGCTGAGAGAGAGGGGGAAGACATACAGCAAAGTTCCTCGGACCAGGACTC
Organism: Fundulus heteroclitus; assembly: GCF_011125445.2. Taxonomy (NCBI): domain Eukaryota; kingdom Metazoa; phylum Chordata; class Actinopteri; order Cyprinodontiformes; family Fundulidae; genus Fundulus; species Fundulus heteroclitus. The sequence goes on from NC_046381.1 coordinate 25,969,032, forward strand.
GAACTTGGAACGGCCGCGTTGAGAACTGATGCCTCCAAACATAGATTGTGTGGTATACCCCTGCAACACATCTTCCGGTAAACAGTCATTCTGTCCAATCTAAGTATGTCAGTCTCTGTCTCCAGTATCTGTTGTTTATCTGTTGTTTCCATGGTAACTGCATTTCGCAGCCCAGTCTCTGTAATCGCATCTCCACTGATCCCACCCACCCTAGCAATGCACTCTTTGCCCCTCTCCCATCAGGTAAACGCTTCAGAAGCATCAAATCCAAAACAAATAAACTTAGAAACAGCTTCTTCCCAAGAGCTGTGAGGGCTATCGCTCCCTGATGTGAGACTGCAGTCCAACGCTTTTAAATCACCCAACTGTTACTAGCCCATCTGTAACGTTAGACATTTTTGCAGCAGTCTATCGTTTCAGCAGTCACCAAAATGGTTAACTAGTACCTCCTTGTACGCTTATATTCACGGAGAAAAATGACGAACGGCCACCGTCTCTTTTGGTCTGGGAACTCACCGGACCGTTTATTCTGCGCATGCTCACAATAACATTACAGTACACGCAGATACATGCACTCTAATATGACGTCACTGCGTAAGCTATATCACATGGCTTTGCTACTTATATTATCAAGAATACTCAACACTCCCACTCAAAGACATGTTTATAGCTCTCTATAGTGGTAAACAAAAACAAAAAAACATAACCTCAGAATAAACATTTTGGCATACTAAAAAAAACTTTATAAGTATTTATATCCGCCAAGTCATACTATTCTCCAAACAAATATCCCTTGAACTTCTCAAACTTAGCCTTTGTCACTGGCTTGGTCAGAACATCAGCCACCATGTGTGCAGTAGGGCAGTATCCTATAGATATCTTTCCTTCTGCGTGTGCAGACCGTACGAAGTGATACTTTATATCAACGTGTTTGCTTCTCTGTCTGCAAACTGGGTTCTTAGATAGAGCTATCGCCCCTTGGTTGTCCTCATATATCTTGACAGGAACATGCTGGTTATTACTATCTATTCCTTTAAGTAGTTGTATAAGGTACATGCCCTCCTGAGTAGTGGCTGCTAGTGCCATGTACTCCGCTTCACAGGTAGATAGTGCCACTGTCTGCTGTTTCTTACTCTTCCATGATATAACTGGACCATTCTCAGTTAAACTGAAACAGTATCCAGTTGTGCTTCTCCTGTCGTTTTTATCGGCTGCCCAATCAGCATCACTATATCCTTCAAGCTGTAGACTTCCCTTACATTTTTGGTAATGTAATTCTTGGTCAATAGTACCCTTTAAGTACCTCAATAGGTGTTTTGCTGCGGTCCAATGCTGTTGTTTTGGCTCTGCTAGGTGCTGTGATAATTTGCTAACTATCCAGCTCAGATCAGGTCTCGTACATGTCATTATGTATATCAGGCTTCCTACTATCTCTCTATATCCTGTTGGGTCGATAACTTCACCCTCGCTGTCAAAGTTTAACTTTTGCTCACATGGGGTGGATCTTGGTTTGCATTCGGACATTCCAAATCTCTCTAACATCTTCTCTATGTGTCTCTTTTGAGTCATTTTGACCTCCCCCTCACTCTGCTCAAAATCAATACCTAGGAAGTGTTTAAATGGACCCATATCCATTTCTTTTACATCAATGAGTAAGGTGTTGTTACTCGCAGCTATGATTAAGTCATCTACCCAAACTAACAGAATCACTTTCTCATTCTCGAATTCTCTGCTGTAGACACAATGATCAGCATCATTTTGTACAAAACCATTCTCTGTAAGGTGATCATGCAGTGTTCCAGTTACGCCCAGACTGTTTTAAACCATACAGTGACTTATTGAGTTTACACACCAAGTGTTCTCCTGTTTTTGACTTAACCTCAAAACCTTCTGGTTGCTCCATATATACCTCACAGTCCATAGGAGCATGGAGGTATGCAGTCTTCACATCCATTTGGTGTAGGGTGAGACTCTCCTGTAACAGCCACCTGTATTAATGCTCGAACAGAGGTCATGTTAGCTGTCAGTGAAAAAGTCTCTTTATAGTCAATTCCTTCAACTTGACCATATCCCTTTGCGACATATCTTGCTTTGCAAATCTCAGATCCATCTGGGCTCTCTTTCACTGCAAATACCCAGCGACCTCCCACTGCTCGTTTTCCTCCTGGCAGTGGAGTCAGAGTGAAAGTCTCATTCTCTGTCAAAGAGTTCATCTGCTCTTTCATCGCGTCAGCCCATATTCTTGATTTCTTAGAGTCCATAGCCTCTCTAAATGTTTTAGGTACATCATAAGCCACTCTGTAGAAATAATCAACATTTTCACTTTCGTCATCATTACACTCAGCTTTGCACTGGTACTCCTTTAAGTATTCTGGAGCCACTCTCTGTCTCGTAGGATACCGTCTTTCTCCCTGTTCTGTCTGAGTTGGACCCGCCTCAGCAGTCTCCTCAACGCTGGACTCTTTACTCTTCTTAGGCTGTTCCTGACCCTGGTTTTCTATCTTCGGTGGTGTATCTCCATAACCCTCAATAGCATCTCCCATGTCATAACCTGTCTGAGTCTGGCTATCTGTGCTGCCTTTTGTAATGAATTTTACCAGCCTATGTTTTAAGACTTTTCCTGTCTCAGGATAATACACGTTATATGCTGGACTATATTTATCATAGCCTATGAAAATCCCCTTTTCACAACTAGAATCCAGCTTCTTCTTATCCTGCTTATATACGCAGCATTCAGAGCCAAATATCCTCATGTTAGATAGGTTTGGTGTTTTTCCTGTGAAAACACAGTAAGGTGTCTGCTCTAACCGCTTACTGTAGCACCTGTTACGGATTTGAGCTGCTGTCTGTACAGCATATGTCCATAACTGCCTTGGGAGGTTACTCTCCAATAGCATGCAACGTAACATCTCGAATAAGGTTCTCCAACCTCTTTCGGCAGTTCCGTTTTGATGAGGTGAGTATGGTGCACTTGTCTCGTGCCTTATCCCATTACTCCTAAGTAAAGACTGGAACTCCTGGCCGGTGAACTCTGTTCCATTATCAGACCTTATGCACTTTATCTTTCCATACAGAGCTACATCTGCTATGAATTTTTCTGTAGATGTAGAGTGCTTGTTTGAGCCTCGTTTTCGCTCGTCGTCCCTCACTGTCCAGCAAGTAGACTTCGGCGTCTCCCCTCATCTTTGCCATCCCTCTCACCTTGGTCCCGTCGGCAAGCTCGATGTTGTGGTCCTCGGGTCTGAAGCTCTTGTCCACTGTTTTAAACTTTGTGGCGTCGTTGATCATGTGTGTCGTGGCGCCGCAGTCGACCATGAGACCCTTCTTGTTTCCTCTTTGTGAAGGACAGTCACTCAGCTTAAATAAACAGAAAGATGTAGACTCTACCTCCGTTTCTCCATCAGCTTTCTTGACATGGTCTCGGCCTCGTCCTCGACTGCGCCCCCTCCCTCGCTGTGGAGTGTCCCATTTTCGTTCCTCTTTTCTCATCTGGTATTCGTCAGGACATGTCCTGGCCATGTGTCCCTTTTTACCACATGCATAACACTCAACATCAGCTAGATCCATTTTCTTTCCTCTCCCTCGTCCTCGTGACCTCGTTGCCCCACTAGCCTTCATCACGTTATCTTCTTCTACATTCACGTCACTCTTCCCATATTTTTCAGTACTCTCATAACTCCGTAGTTTTGTTTTAAACTCGCCGAACGTTACAGTGTCATTTGTCTGGGTGATGTGCACGACGAATGGCTTGTATGAATCAGGTAGCCCTTTTACTACCATGGCTATCTGAAGCCCATTACTTATATGCTCGTCTGCTCTTCTCAATGACGTGAATATAGTCTCTGCTCGAACAATATAGTCAGTGACAGTTTCATTGCTAGCCTTTTGGAGTGAGGAAAGTTTACAATACAAACTCACAACTCGGGGTTTGTCCTTTCCCGCATAGTGTTCGTGGAGGATCTCCAGTGCTCGTCTTCCGTCACGTCTTGCGTCTCTCATTATCAATGACAAACTCTTGTTGTCTAGACATTGCATTAACTCTGCATATGCCTCACCGTTCTTTGCCTCATATTCCGCGAGAGCTTCTATGTCTTCTTCAGGTATCTGCGGGTCCTCCAAGATAACTTCATTGAGGCCGGCAACTCCATGTGCACGAGAAACCTTGTTTCCCAGAGTTCATAATTTTTCTTGTCACCGTCGAATAAAAGTCTGAACCATCTTTGGCCTGCATGACTGGGCCCATAACCTGTAACGTTAGACATTTTTGCAGCAGTCTATCGTTTCAGCAGTCACCAAAATGGTTAACTAGTACCTCCTTGTACGCTTATATTCACGGAGAAAAATGACGAACGGCCACCGTCTCTTTTGGTCTGGGAACTCACCGGACCGTTTATTCTGCGCATGCTCACAATAACATTACAGTACACGCAGATACACGCACTCTAATATGACGTCACTGTGTAAGCTATATCACATGGCTTTGCTACTTATATTATCAAGAATACTCAACAGCATCATATATTACAATCACCTTAATGTTATTGCCTAAGCAGAAAAAAAACACTGTAACCCTTGTTCAATGCCTGTTTGTTTGTTTGTTTGTTTGGTTGTTTGGTTGTTTGTTTGTTTGTTTGTCTTCATTATGTGTACTCTGAACCGGAGTGGCCAAAGAGAAATTTTGCCACGGTAATACGCTGTGACAATAAAGACTCTTTGAATCTTTGAATTATATCAGCATACTCTCAGTGGCATTGGTAAAGCCCTGAAATCTTAAGCAATAATACAAATTGGTAATTGTACTGGAGATTAAAAGGTGTATAGTAACTGGGAACAAATTGTATAAGTATAATGGACTCCTTCCACATGATAAAGTGTAGTAGTATCAGCCCTTTTTTCAGCCAGCTGACAAACATTGTGCAGCAAAAGTTTTTTGTGGGCTACCATGTTTTACTCTGTTAATCCAGAGAAAATTTAATTTCAAGAAAGCTAAGTTAGTTTTTTGTCTTTAGGGAAATTATTCCTCACTTTTAACAATATAGCTAGTCTATTGCCATCATGCAGATTTTCCAAATGCACAAGGTTTTATTGAGTGAAAACATTTCAATCTGTTTGTCACTGCCATTGGATGGGCCTATATTGTGGCTTGTTTGACGAGCTTTAGCTCAAAAATCTAAGAATCTTACATCAGGACTAAAAACGGAAAACCTGTTGTTCATGCCAGGAATCACAGTCAACACTGGGGGCTGAGCACCCCTAAAGGTCGAATCCTAGAATCGCTCCTGGTGCACACCCAGTGCAAGACACTCCAAAAGCCACAATTCATTTGTCATTTAAATCTAATCCAAAGAAAAGCATGTACTCTCTAGTAGTTTAAAGTATTTTCAACAGGAGTTGGGATATAATTGTGATAATGTTTCAACTTAACTGTGGGCAACATGGGGGTTTCATTTCATCCCAAAAACAGAGGCTTCGTTAGCCAGTTCATCTCTCCTGTTTGCTTCTTAAAATATTACTTCCTCCTAGACTGTGCTTATGAAACCATCTTTTTTCATGTGGCTGTAGAATCAGCATTGACACTTATCTTAAAATTTGCTCATTAAGCCAGTACTTGGATAGTTGCCATACAATGACCCCATCCTTTAGTTCCTGGGAAAAAAAGGAGGAAATTCAAAAGTAATTTCATGAGGGCACTTATAATAGCAATCTGTGACTTTCTTTGGCTCATTGTGTCATTATTAAATAAAAAAAAAAGTCTATGTGGCTTCATCAGCAGGTTCAAAATACCCAAGCCAAGGTCAAAATGAATGTAAAAATGAGCAAACAAATGTTACATTAGAAAGCACGATAAGAGCGAGGCTGTCTACGTGGGATATTAGCTTTGAAATGCTGTTTTGTTTTCCTGCGAGAGGGTTTCAGTCTCTCTACAGATGCATTTGAATCGGTTCTCCACTTTTCTGACCCAATTTAAATGACGTGTGGAGAAGAGTGAGTGGGGAGCATTTAAATGCAAGAGATGACAACATGTTCGCCCCCACATGTATAGATTATGTGACTTCTCTTGCTCGCTTTTACACCAAGGCTCCTTCCCTCTCATCCTCATTCCCTGTTTTTATTCTTTCCTTTTTTTCTTTTCTTTTCTCACCCTCTCTCTCTCTCTCTCTCTCTCTCTCTCTCTCTCTCTCGCCCTAATATTTTTTTTCTCTGGTCGTTACATTAGCATAATGCAGCCCTTGACTGCCAGTGTTGAGGAACGCATCCAGCCCACACTTTTCTCAGACTTACCAAGGCTGCCACAACTATGCTGTTAAGGCACCCAGCAAAGGGAGCATCCCTCGCTTCTGAAATTTGGGGACGTCGGTGACAGGATTATAATTAATAGAAAAACAGGGTACCCACAGTCAACTCGCAACAAGTTAACTTTGTAGAGCAGCATTTGGAGGCAAGTCTCACGCAGGCCAGTGACGCTGGTTAAAGTGATCCATTTGCATAAACTCTCTGAGTCTGTTAGCATGCATGGTATCGTCAAGCATATAAACACAGCACACCAACAGTCTATCAACGTCAAATTAGATTAGACTGTTTCTATCAAGTGAGACGCGAGGCATACAAGACTTCTTTTTTACATCCCTGTCCTTAAAACCAAGCAGAGAAGAATATGGATAACTCAAGTTAGTGAAAGAAGAAAATATTTCAGAAGAGAATTCCCACACACACATATACACATACATACATACATACATACATATTGTCATGGTTTTAAGGTGTTTGGCCCACATGCAGAACACAATCGGGAGGCAGAGAGCAGTTTTAAGATGTTTATTTAAGACACTCAGATGAACAGAGGAGAACAAGGGGACGAATCACGATGTGGCGGGCGCAAGTGAGAGAGGTGATGGCAGGACTCGCTCAATCTAGGATGAGAAGAGAGTGGTTAGATAACTCTAATGCACGGGACAAGTGCGAAAGAAGGGGGTGCTTACCACAGAGCACGCAAACCGGGCCGGGGAGAGTGGAGCAAAGTGGAACTCAGCAGGGCTCTCTTCGATGTGGTAACCAGGTGACCGAGTGGCAGGTAAGCTGGCGGATGGAACGCAGGCGGGGAGCCCGAGCAGCACCACAGCGGAGGAAGGCAGGAGGAGCACCTGAAGGAATCAGAGTGAATCCAGGAAGGGGGGTCTCTTGTCTGGCTTTTTTACCTCAAGGGGAATGCCAGAGAAAAATCTGAGCAGCAGGTATTCAGGAACCGGTCCTCAGCGCACAGAGACAAAATGGGTGAGTAATTCCAGAGCACGACAAACTGAGGGAGACAGGAGACAGAGTTACAGCTTGGAATCAGGAACATCAAAACTCACAGGCACGGAGATCTGTCGACGATACAATGGCCTAGGTGTACCACAAAGGGCTAACACTCTGGCGACCTCCAGCTGACTGAACTCTCCTTTTAAGTTCCAGCCGGAGCAGCCACAACAAGCCGCAGGTGCGCACCACGCCCACCTGTCAACTGCAATCACCTATCACAGAGAAAGAGTATATGTGTGTGTGTGTGTGTGTGTGTGTGTGTGTGTGTGTGTGTGTGTGTGTGTGTACATACACATAGCAAAACAGACCCGCGCTTACTCTTGCCAAATCCGCTTATTTTATGGAACTTTGAGCTTCTTTTTTCTAAAGTCGCTTGTGAATTTCATGAGTCGCGGGTTGCGGTTTTTTGGGCGTGTTTCTGAAAGTGAAGTCACTTATTTGGGCTCTAAAATAAGTGACAATAAACAGGAGTTATAAAGAGACCTGCTTGCGCTACAGACACTTCCAGTATAACCAACTGAAATATCCCACCGCTTAAATTCGTGCTGCAGCGCATCCTCCTCTAAGATGACATAGGAGCTGACGGTAGTAAAGGCAGCGGGAGCAACTCTGCCAGTATTTTCGTATTTAACTGGTGATAACATGAGATCGCGGACTTCCTGTTTGCGGTAAGGCATATTGTGTCACTTCCTGTTGTTGCTGTGTGAACGACGGAGCTTTGCTCCAGGCTCTCTTGCTTTTTATCTTTAAACCTCTTTGCTGTAACATCTGTTTCCAAACATAAGCACTTTTAAAACATTGTCTGTGGCTGTTGTTGAGAATTAAAAATATATCTTAGTTGGGGTTACTGAGGAAAGCAGAGGGGGGTCTGTCCTTTCCTGCTTCAGCGTAAGATAAACATGGAGTTTTATTGCCCTGAGGGGGTGGTCAGCAGGAGAGGGGGTCAGTCATCCTCCCTCTGAACCATGCAGGAGGAGTTTAAAGTTAATAAAAGGAATGTCTTGGTAAAACTTACTTCAGACAGACAGATTTATCCACCGCGGTGAGAACAACATCTTGTAAATGGTATGTACTCTGTCTCCATATTTAATTTCTATGAATTAAATATGTATTTAAATCGTTCTACCTCTGATCAATGATTCCTTATTTTATTGTCAAATCTTAAACCGGGGTAAAAATGGGCCTTTAGTAGCGAAGCAGGATTAGGCCAAAAATAAAAATATCACACTGCTCATCACGTTTGGGAACTCCTCGTGTTTCACACGGTTTGTTCTTTGGCGTGATAATAGGGCGCTAGCCTAGCTTTAGCCTAGCGTTAGCCTAGCGCTAGCCAAGCCTTAGCCTCATAATGGCTTCTCCGTCTCTGACTAAGTCTCCTATCTGCTGCTCTCTGTGTCAGATGTTCAGTTATTCCTCTGCCTCCTTTAGTGATAATGGTACATGTAATAAATGTAGTGTTTTTGTAGCTTTGGAGGCGAGGGTGTCAGAATTGGAGACCCGGCTCCGTGCTGTTGAAAAACCAGCTGATAGCCGCTCTTTTGCTAGCGCGGAGCCGCATAGAGTAACTTCACGTAGCGAACCTAAAGCAGTAGCACCCGAGCAGCCTGGTAACCAGGCTGGCTGGGTGACAGTTCGTAGGAAGCATAGCTCTAGATTACAGACCCCAGATCACCACCAACCCATCTGCGTTTCTAATAAATTTTCCCCTCTGAGCGACAGTCTCGCCGAGGAGCCGACCTTAATTATTGGCAGCTCCATAATGAGAAATGTGGCACTAAAGAAACCAGGGACCATAGTTAAATGCCTACCAGGGGCCAGAACAGGCGACATAGAATCCTACCTAAAACTACTGGCTAAGGATAAGCGTAAATACCGCAAAATTGTTATTCACGCTGGCGGTAATGACACCCGGTCACGCCGATCAGAGGTCACCAAAGTTGGTGTTGCTTCGGTTTGTGAGTTTGCTAAAACTATGTCGGACTCTGTAATTTTCTCTGGTCCCCTGCCTGATCTGACCAGTGATGACATGTTTAGCCGCATGTCATCATTCAACCGCTGGTTGTCAAGGTGGTGTCCAGAAAACGACGTGGGCTACATTGATAACTGGAGAACTTTCTGGGGAAAACCTGGTCTGATCCGGAGAGACGGCATCCATCCTACTTTGGAGGGTGCAGCTCTTCTTTCTAGGAATCTGGCCGGATTTATTAGTTCTCCTGAATGCTGACAACCCAGGGTCCAGACCAGGAAGCAGAGCCGTAGTTTAACACACCTCTCTGCGGCTTCTGTACTGTTACCCACCCATTATCCTATTGAGACGGTGTCTTTCCCACGACCAAAACTTAACAGATCAAAAACTGATCTAAAAGGAACAAATCATAAAAATCTAATACAAATCCATACGGATCACTTTGAGCCAAAAAATAAAAGAATTAAATGTGGTCTATTAAATATAAGGTCTCTCCCTCCGAAGACTTTGTTAGTTAATGAATTGATTTCTGATAATCAGATTGATTTGTTTTGTCTCACAGAAACCTGGCTACAAGAGGACTACGTTAGTATAAATGAGTCAACCCCCTCCAGTTATTCAAATTTCCACATTCCCAGATCTGTGGGAAGAGGAGGAGGAGTGGCAACTATCTTTCAGTCTGATTTATTATTTAGTCCCAGGCCAACTAATAATTACAGTTCTTTTGAACATTTAACCCTCAGTTTCCCTCATCCAAACTGCAAAGCAATAAAACCTCTTCTGTTTGTTGTTTTGTATCGTCCACCAGGCCCTTACACTCAGTTTTTGGATGAGTTGTCAGATTTCTTATCTGATTTGGTGTTAAATACTGATAAGGTTATTATAGTGGGTGATTTTAACATCCATGTTGACACTGAATGTGATAACCTTAGTGTAGCCTTTAAAACTATCCTAGATTCAATTGGTTTTGCTCAAAATGTGCATGAACCGACGCACTCTCGGCTCCATACTTTAGACCTTGTTCTGACATATGGCATTGATTGTGAAGAATTAATAGTATTCTTTCACAACCCTGTCCTGTCTGATCATTTTTTAATAACATTTGAGTTTAATCTAACTGAGTTCTCCACCCCCAAAAGAGGGTTCCATTATAGTAGATTTTTATCGGATAATGCTGTATCAAAACTTAAAGAGTCTGTCCCCTTTTTAATATCCTCAGTATTGCAGAAATGCCCTGTAGATGGCAGCATTGCTGTTTCTTCCCATTCACAAATCGATACCTTTGCTAACAATCTGACTTCCTCATTGCGTTCTGCATTAGACAATGTAGCTCCCTTGAAAAAGAAGGTGATTATTCACAGGAAGCTGGCTCCTTGGTTTAATTCAGAGCTGCGTTCCTTGAAGCACAATGTTAGGAAATTGGAGAGAAAATGGCGCTCTACACACCAAGAGGAATCCTACTTAATCTGGAGGGACAGACTATTGTTGTATAACAAGACCCTCCGCAGAGTTAGAGCAGCATATTTTTCATCATTAATTGAAGAGAATAAAAATAATCCTAGATTTCTCTTTAGTACAGTTGCCAAACTTACCCAGAGCCACAGCTCTGTTGATCCATCCATTCCCTTAGCTCTTAGTAGTAATGATTTTATGGGATTCTTCATAAGTAAAATTGATGCCATTAAAAATAAAATAATTGGCATCCTCCCAAACATGATTACCTCATCCTCAGTAAGTGAGGCAGCATTGGAGGAATCTTTAGAATCTGCGCAGTGTTTGAACTGTTTAGAAGCAGTAGAGCTTTCTGAGCTATCTAAAATTTTAGCTTCATCTAAACCTTCTACCTGTATGTTAGACCCAATCCCAACCAAGTTGTTTAAGGACATATTCCCTTTAATCAGTGGCACTATTTTAGACATGATTAATCTATCCTTAGTAAATGGATATGTACCACAGGTTTTGAAAGTAGCTGTTATTAAACCTTTACTTAAGAAACCTTCTCTTGATCAAGATGAGTTAGTAAATTACAGACCTATATCTAATCTTCTTTTCTTATCTAAAATTCTTGAGAAAGTAGTTGCTAATCAACTTTGTGAACATTTACAAAGTAATGACCTACTTGAGGAGTTTCAGTCAGGCTTCAGAGCTCATCATAGCACTGAAACAGCTCTGGTGAAGGTCACTAATGATATTCTCATGGCCTCAGATAATGGACTTGTGTCTATACTTGTCCTGTTAGATCTCAGTGCTGCGTTTGATACAGTTGATCACAATATTCTCCTACAAAGACTTGAACATACTGTAGGGATTAACGGGAAAGCATTAGGCTGGTTTAAATCTTATCTGTCAGACAGATTCCAATTTGTTCATGTTAATAATAAATCTTCCTCAAACTCTAGGGTCACCTGTGGAGTACCACAGGGTTCAGTCCTTGGACCAATTCTCTTTACTATATATATGCTTCCGATAGGCAAAATTATCAGACAGCATGGGATTAATTTCCACTGTTATGCTGATGATACTCAGCTATATTTATCCATAAATCCTGATGAATCCAATCAATTACTTCGACTGCAGTCATGTCTTGATGACATCAAAAGCTGGATGACTTTAAATTTCCTGCATCTAAATTCTGACAAGACCGAAGTTTTAATCTTTGGGCCAGAGTCCTCAAAAAATAAACTTCTTAACCAATCACTTAATCTGGGTGGCATTAACCTGGCCTCTGGTAATAAAGTAAAAAATCTTGGTGTTATTTTTGACCAAGACATGTCTTTTAAATCCCATATTAAACAGGTTTCCAGAGTTTCCTTTTTTCACCTCCGGAATATCGCCAAAATTAGAAACATTCTGTCCAGGAGTGATGCTGAAAAACTGGTCCATGCATTTGTTACTTCAAGGCTGGACTATTGTAATTCTTTACTATCAGGAAGTCCACAAAATGCAGTTCAAAGTCTTCAGCTGATCCAAAATGCTGCAGCAAGAGTTCTGATGAAAATCAACAAGAGGGATCATATTTCTCCAATTTTAGCTTCCCTTCATTGGCTTCCTGTTAAATCAAGAATATAATTTAAAATTCTTCTTCTAACGTATAAAGCCCTTAATAATCAAACTCCATCATATATCAGAGCTCTGATTACCTCGTATGTTCCTAACAGAGCACTTCGCTCTCAGACTGCAGGTCTGCTGGTGGTTCCTAGAGTCTCTAAAAGTAGAATGGGAGGCAGATCCTTTAGCTATCAGGCTCCTCTCCTGTGGAACCAACTCCCAGTTTTGGTCCGTGAGGCAGACACCCTGTCTACTTTTAAGACTAGGCTTAAAACTTTTCTTTTTGACAAAAATTATAACTAGTGGCTCATGTTACTCTCAGCTACCTTTATAGTTTTACTGCTATAGGCTTAGGCTACTGGAGTATATCAGGATCTAATTTTCTCACTCTATTGAGTTCTACTGTTCTTCAATTATGCATTATGTGTTGTCATTTCTGCTTTAACTTTCTGTTCTCTCTCTTTTCTCTTCATAGTAGGTACACCTGGTCTGGCGTTCTGTTAACTGTGACATCATCCAGAGAAGACGGCTCACCCGCTACTACCATCTAATGTAGAACAGATTACTAGATCAATGTGTGCTTCTGTGCTTTTTTGTTTCTCTTGTTGTGTCTCTGTTCTGTCTTCTGTAACCCCAGTCGGTCGAGGCAGATGACCGTTCATACTGAGCCCGGTTCTGCTGGAGGTTTTTCCTTCCCGTTAATGGGTGGTTTTTCTTCCCACTGTCGCTTCATGCTTGCTCAGTATGAGGGATTGCAGCAAAGCCATGTACAATGCAGATGACTCTTCCTGTGGCTCTACGGTTCCCCAGGAGTGAATGCTGCTTGTCGGGACTTTGATGCAATCAACTGGTTTCCTTATATAGGACATTTTTGACCAATCTGTATAATCTGACCCAATCTGTATAATATGATTGAACTTGACTTTGTAAAGTGCCTTGAGATGACATGTTTCATGATTTGGCGCTATATAAATAAAATTGAATTGAATTGAATTGAATAACTAAAGGCTACCATTTTGTAGAATATTCTTGTACTTCACTTTTACTTGTCCATATGTTCTAGTGGGTCCCGTGGAGGCTCTGATATAAAAGAACAAAGTAAATATCAAATAATTAAAATGCAAAAATTCATACTGTAGAAAGTGATAAAAACATCTAACATGGACAGTATTTACGCATTAAATTGTCTGCTACTTTTTGCTAGCCCTCTCTCCTGGCTTTAACAGATTTTGAGGTGTTCCCTGTCGTTTTAATTAATGACTCAAATTTGAAACCTTCCATTAAAAGCTCGTGTTCTGGTTGGGAGAAAAACTGTGGGCGTTCTTTGGCCATGCTGAACAGCCTATAGCAGCGTTGCTGATCATTGTTTCTACTATCGATACATTTCCCTTTTTAAACAAACGCATAAACGCGCAGTTATCTCAGATAACTCAATCCAGCCATACTAATCATAAACAACAGGTGTGTTCGAAGAACCCAATTAGCCGGATCATGAGTAGCCGGATGAAATAATCTTGGATGTCTCATTTGATCTCGGATGTTTTAGGCAACAGACGAAGAACGGGCCCCTGCACCCAGACCAGCAGTATGACAGTAGGAGGCTGTGTGTTTGGGTAGAGACTTTTGTTTAGAATGTAACAATTTAGATATTGTTTATTCAGTTGTTTTTATATATATATATATATATATATATATATATATATATATATATATATATATATATATATATATATATATATATATATATCGCATAATTTCAATAGTTAACTTGAGAACAATCACAACTGAATCGCATATTTTTATAATTTCTGAAAGTGTAAAAGCCTATTTGGGCATTTTAATATGCAATTTTGCAATAAATGACACTACTAAAAACATGCTTGTACAAAAAATATTTTTATTTTTTATTTTCAAGGACTTGGAATTTCAGAATTTGAATGAAAACATCCTGGTGCCATAGAATGTTAAACTCTGGCCAATAATGGCTAAATTGCAGAGGTGGGTGGATCGATACTATCGATACCAACGCGGGTATTGATAATGAACAATATTCTTTTAACAGGATCAATCCTTTTTATTCTCTCCCGCGCGCGCTGACTGCCGCAGATTCACCAGTCTCCCCTTCTGTGTCACGGGCAGCAGGGCGCCAGCCAATCAGCACGCAGGCTCAGCCCGGCCCGCCCACTGTGCTCTCTCAACTCAACACACACAAACAACCGCGCGGCTCCTGTTCAGACACGGAGAGAGAGAGAGAGAGAGAGAGAGAGAGAGAGAGAGAGAGAGAGAGAGAGAGAGAGAGAGAGAGAGAGAGAGAGAGAGAGAGAGATACCGTAAATGAAATCAATACCGTAAATGAAATCAAGTTGTATGTTTTGTATAAAGACGGTTAAATTCAGTGGAAACACAGTAAATTTATCTAAGCACGTGAAAAACCTTGAGCAAGAAAACATCGAGCCACAGAAACGGAGAGAGGAGACGAAACTTCTCTGATTGGACCGACAGACCCACAGACTGACGTCTCTGACTGAGGCGTTTCAGTCCTCCGGAAGACATTCAGGTAGATCAGAGTGGTCCTCTTCAGCAGCAGTTCATGTTAACTTTCAAAGTCGATATTATTTATCATATGCTACTAGAGCCCACACAGAAAATGTAATTAAGACCTTGAAAGAACCCAGTACATATATCCCTATTAAAAAGTGTTATTTAAGATAACATTAGCTAATCCTTTATTTGTCCCACGACAGGGAAAATTATAGGATTAAAGCAACAGGCAGGTGCACACATTACAGACAAAAATACATAAGGATTGAAAGATATAAGAGGTGGATTAGGGAAAAAACACTGAACATAACATTATTATTATTATTATTTAATTGTAATAATAAAATAAAAATCAAATGTTAAAAGTATCGGTATCGGATCGATATCGGCGATACTGCCCCTGTATTTACTTGGTATCGGATCGATTAAAAATTCCCGGTATCGCCCACCTCTACTAAATTGCTAATCATAACTCGCTGATATTTACACAATGTGTAAGAAAATTGTCATGATTTTGTCGAGGATGAACCCGGACACAGCACGCACACACAGAGTAGGATTAAGAGAGTTTATTGCAGGTGGATGGTGGTGACATGAGGAACCAGAGTTGTTACCAGACGGAGGTGAATGATGCAGGAGCTGACTGGCAGGTACAGAGTCCACGAGACAGAGAGGAGCTGGGCTGCTGCAGGACCAGGGACGAGACCAGGACGAAGACGGAGAAACTGAAGCCAGCAGCGCAGCCACACAAAACCAAAACTTGACGGACCGGGAACCAAGACGGGGGAACAGGTGCAGGCAGACACGAAGGAGAGCAACAAACACTACGAGCCAGCGACGAGGAGACAACTGAGGTGAGTTTATAAAGGGAGCCTGACAGGTGACGGGAATGAAAACTTATTAGAGTAGGTCTGACTAATGGCTGTGGGAGGGAGAGCTGGGTGAACTACAAAATAACCAGAAGCGAGACAACTTAAACCATGACACAAATATATAAAAAAAAATGAATATGTCATGCCAAAATATTTTTTTTGCCTCTTAAACAAAGATAGAAATGGTATTAAGCATTTACATATAAATTAATACATTTTACATTTAAATAAAGTCATGTTTTATTGTTCATTTTTTCACTTTCTGTCACACACATATAATCCTGAGCATTCACACCAACAACAATAATTCCTTTGTAGATTTTTGCATTCTGTTTATATCCAAATTCATACACAGTTTTTTTTAAAGCCAGGAAAAAGGTTTTAAATTTCCAGGTCATTCCAGAGTCGTACACTTTGCTACCAACTGGGCCAGGAGCTTAATACCCTTGAAAGAGAACTGTTTAGCACAGCTTCATGTGCTGATGCTGTAACTCCAGGGTACTTCAGTTGGCAACGTGATTCAGCCTTAGTTTGTCAAATACAGAGACAACTAATTATAAGTATTAAAATATAATTTATGGGTTGGGATTCTGCAATGGTATCAGGGTGTAAAAACTCATCTTCAGAACCAATCTGTGCTGAAAATGGTAATCTGCACTGCATGATCTACTTTCAGCAGTTATTCAATTCAATTCAATTCAATTTTAGTTATATAGCGCCAAATCATGAAACATGTCATCTCAAGGCACTTTACAAAGTCAAGTTCAATCATATTATACAGATTGGGTCAGATTATACAGATTTGTCAAAAATGTCCTATATAAGGAAACCAGTTGATTGCATCAAAGTCCCGACAAGCAGCATTCACTCCTGGGGAAGCGTAGAGCCACAGGAAGAGTCATCTGCATTGTACATGGCTTTGCTGCAATCCCTCATACTGAGCAAGCATGAAGCGACAGTGGGAAGAAAAACCACCCATTAACGGGAAGGAAAAACCTCCGGCAGAACCGGGCTCAGTATGAACGGTCATCTGCCTCGACCGACTGGGGTTACAGAAGACAGAACAGAGACACAACAAGAGAAACAAAAAAGCACAGAAGCACACATTGATCTAGTAATCTGTTCTACATTAGATGGTAGTAGCGGGTGAGCCGTCTTCTCTGGATGATGTCACAGTTAACAGAACGCCAGACCAGGTGTACCTACTATGAAGAGAAAAGAGAGAGAACAGAAAGTTAAAGCAGAAATGACAACACATAATGCATAATTGAAGAACAGTAGTTCTTGATCCAGTTCTGAAGGTAGTGAGAGAACGACACCCTCAAGTCAGCACACTTCATTTTTTCAGCGATGGGCCTGCAACACAGTATCGACAAAAGGGAAATTTCTTCTACCTCTCAACGGAACCCTACAAGTATGGCTTCAAAGAAATAACATGGAATTTCTTTGAGGCTAATCATGGGAAGGGGGCACCAGACGGTGTAGGTGGGGCCCTCAAGAGGTCAGCAGACCGGATTGTAGCCCATGGAGGTGACATTCCTGATGCCCAGAGCTTGTATAACAAGCTGAAAAGCCTGGACACATCTGTCGAGCTGTTCTTCATCCCAGAGAGGGATTTTGAATCAATGCCTGAGATACCTGCAATACCTGCCGTAAAAGGCACTATGAGAATCCACCAAGCTATCAGTCTGACACCCGGCCAAATGAAATACAGAGACATTTCATGTCTATGTAAAAGGGAGAAAGGTGTTTTGGACTGCCCCTGCTTTAATCTTCAAGAGGTCACTCTAGCTAATGTTCCTGTTTCATCTGACAAGTCCCCAGCATGTGGAAAGACACCAGATAATCCTAGAAGACCAGAAACGATTGAAGCAAAGCACAATGGAGAGTGGTGCGTTGTTAATTATGACAATGAAGCATACCCAGGTCTCATCATGGATGCAGAAGGGCATAGTGTGAAAGTTAAGTGTATGCAATGCCATGGCATAAACCAGTTCAAATGGCCAGGTCTTCGGGACGACATCTGTTGGTACCATGACTGGCAGGTAATCTGCCTAATACCAGAACCACAGGCTCTGAACAAGCGCTCTTTACAGATTGAAGCGTCTGCGTGGAAGTATGTGGAACAGCAACTGCAGAACTGAGCGAGCCATGTCTCTTCAGAAAGGGAGAGACTGTTTGGAGATGCTTCCAAGTGATCTTTCTGAAATATTCTGTTTTTTCAACTGTTCTCCACTTAAAAAATGTTTTCTTATTGTTCTTCATTTGAATGTTTGACTTTCACTGTGCATAGTGTAACGCTAGAAGGCCACATTAATGTCTCATTTTGGGCATCTGCATGCAGCCACTGCATGCAGGTAGAGTGGATCAAAACTAGTCTGTTCGACTGGTGCATGGGAAAAGGCATTTTTTACATATTTTTTACACAATTTTCTTGCATTGTTCCTTGCATTTATGGGGCCATTCAATGACATTCCACAACATGTCCACCCTGTCATGCCAAGGGTCCACCCTGTCATGTCTCTGTCCACCCTGTTATTCTCATGTTCTATGAAAATAAACTAATTATTTCCACAAGTTAGCAAAAACTTTTGTGTGATTCCTTTATAAGCAAATAAGGGCCAAATTATTGTTAGAAAATTTGACCAGATATCTTTGTTGTTAGATTTTATTTAGAAAAGAAAGTGCAACTCTCGCAGATTTTATAGAGAAACAAATAGTTTGCCATAATTTCATTATTATCCAAATACTTTTCCCATTAACTAAAATGTATTGTTGAGAAAAGGACTAAATAGTTTTCTGAAAATGTAAATTTTATAATCACTATGTAATTACAATGTATTTACTCTGTTTTAAAATTGTCCATGACAGGGTGGACATATTTTGCTGTTTGCATGTAAATTGTCTGCTTGCAGTTAATTTATAAAAAGTGTGGGAGCTTGACCAATATATAATTCTAACAGCATAACATATACTTAATACAATATATATGAAGTTCAACGGAAAATCTCAGGTTTTTTTGGGGGGGTGGGGAAGTCTCAAAGGCACCTTATGGTGATATTGACTCATCTATTTTTCACCAGACTTTTTCTTCCAAACTGCACCGCGTTGCTGCGCTATAGCACACATGAGTTTCTGGACCTTCGGAGCTATAACAGTGATACATTTATCGCCGATATTCCCTTCATCCTAGAGATCTCCAGAACACTGGATCCTGCCGACTTCACCCGGCCGGGCGGAAGTGCAACTCAGCCGGCGACCGGAACGTAAACAAAGCCGGTGAACCGCGAAGGGGGGTGCGTGCTAGGCTAAAGCTAACACCACACTGGCTGTCTTTACTAGGGTGACCAGACGTCCCCGATTTCCGGGAACTGTCCCCGTTTTGGACCCCCTGTCCCCGCTAAAGCTGTCCCCGGAAATGTCCCCGATTTTACCGAGGGGAAAATGTTGCACATAGACTGTTATTACGGTAGAGCTGTTGCGCGCAGAAACAGGTGTTACGGTAGCTGGTTGCGCTGCTGATAATATAAAGATGAGGAACAGAGCACACCACTAGACGGGCGGTAATTATCCTTTTGGATGTGGTCAGCACCCATTAAAACACGAAGAAGAAGAAGGGCGCACTACTTTTAAAACAGAAGAAGAAGAAGTGGAAGTTCGTTGTCATAAACGGTGATAGGGAGCTGCTGTGTTATGGTAAGTGTGTTAAACGATTCAGTTTATTTGGATCGGGCTGTAAGATAATAAGTAAGACAAGACCACGAGTTGCTTCTCACCTGAGTAAAAGACACTCAGATAAAATGTAACAGAATGATTGTAAACTCTTTGTAAGGCGCTAATCTGGTACGCTGGTTCTCCAGGGCTCAACAAGGGTTCATCTAAAGATGTTTTAGAACTGATTGGTGACCTTTAGTTTATATTTCAGATAGTTAGTTATAAGTAGAGTTATGTGGTTTTATGCTTTTTGGATACAATCCGGTTTAGCACCCGAACATCCCTTTCAGACAGCTTCCTCGTGCGTCCACAGTTAATCCTGTTGGATGTGGTTCGTCCTTCTTGGTGGTATGCTGACATCACCCTGGACACCGTGGCTCTTGATACATCACAAACACTTGCTGTCTTGGTCACAGATGCAAGGCAAGGCAAGGGAAATGTATTTATATAGCACAATTCAGTACAGAGACAATACAAAGTGATTTACATGATTAAAATCTAGCAAAATAAACGCAAGTAGGAATAAAATGTAGATAGAAAATAGAATAAAAGCAAGTAGAGATACTAGAACAGCCAAAGGCAATTTTAAACAAATGTGTTTTTAATCTTGATTTAAAAGAACTCAGGCTTTCCGCACTTTTACAGTTTTCTGGAAGTTTGTTCCAATTAAGCGGAGCATAGGAACTAAATGCTGCTTCTCCTTGTTTAGCTCTGGTTCTAGGTATGCAGAGTAGGCTGGAGCCAGAAGACCTTAGTGGTCTGGAAAGTTGATACACTGATAACAAGTCTGTAATGTATTTAGGTGCTAAGCCATTTAGGGATTTATAAACTAACAGAAGTATTTTAAAGTCTATTCTCTGAGATACAGGGAGCCAGTGTAAGGACTTTGGAACTGGGGTTATGTTCTCTACTTTCTTAGTCTTGGTGAGGACGCCGGCAGCAGCGTTCTGGATCAGCTGCAGCTGTCTGGTCCACTTTTTAGGCAGACCTGTGAAAACACCATTGCAGTAATCAATTCTACTAAATATAAACGCATGGATTAGTTTTTCCAGATCCTGCTGAGACATCAGTCCTTTAATCCTGGAAATGTTCCTCAGTTGATAGAAAGCCGACCTTGTCACTGTCTGTAAATGCTTTTGGAGGTTCAGGTCTGAGTCCATCACTACAACCAGATTTCGGGCCTGATCAGTGGTTTCTAGCTGAAGCGACTGAAGCTGTGTGCTAACTTTTGATCTCTCCTCTATTGGTCCAAATATTATTACTTCAGTTTTGTTTTTATTCAATTGAAGAAGGTTTTGACACATCCAGCAAGATGTGCACCAACAATTTGTCCTCCTTTGAACTCACCCATGTCACCCATAATGTTGTGTGCATTGCAATATTTTGAGCAAAACTGTGCTCTTACCCTGCTAATTGGACCTTCACACTCTGCTCTTATTGGTTCAATGTGTAATTAATGATGATTGGCCACCAGGCTGGTCCAATTTAACCATGAAACCTCCCACACTAAAATGAGAGGTGTTTCAGTTTCATTGTCCAACCCCTGTATATATTGTATTTCACTTACTGAATTGAGTTACTGAAATAATTGTCTATACTTTTTATTTATTTATGTAAGGCAGAGGTTACAAATGTAAACATTACAACCTTTTGTTTGGACCGTTTTTGCCTTTTCTTCATTTTATTAGAAACGGCTCTAAGAGAAGAGGTGGAAACAACGCCCCCAAAATGATGCTTGTGGCCAAAAAGTGTATTACGTCAGTAGTGGTTTAGGACTACCATAGCAAATGATTGGCAAACGTTAACTGTCGGCTGTTGCCAATTAGCTCATTAGCTGCGTCTCGGATCGATATACGCAGTTTGCATCTCTGCAGACACAAAGTTTTCCCGATCGGCAGGTTTTGATGAAGACAAATCCTTTTCATTCAGACGATTTGATTTAAAATCCCCAAGCGATGAGAGCCTACGACCAAGGAACTAAGAAAGCTTTGCCTTTGACGGTTACACGCACCACCAGGCGGGCGCCTTCTTCAACTTCTTCAGAAGTTGAACGATTCTAGTTTATAAATATTACACATCCCACACTAAATTAAAAACACGGACGGCATCCCCCCCAGGCTCGGACGGCATCCCCCCCAGGCTGCTGAGGACCTGTGCAGATGAGCTCTGCGAGGTCCTCAGCTACATCTACAACCTGAGCCTCAGCCTGGGGGTGGTGCCCACCCTGTGGAAGACCTCCTGTGTGGTACCGGTTCCCAAAACGCCGCACGCCAGGGAACCGGCCGACTTCAGACCAGTCTCCCTGACCTCCCACCTGATGAAGACCATGGAGCGCCTCATCCTAGCTCACCTGCGCACTGTGGTGAGCCCCACCCTGGACCCGCTGCAGTTTGCCTACCAGCCCAACATCGGAGTAGAGGACGCCATCATCTACCTGCTGCAGCGGGCGCTCACCCACCTGGAGACCACCGGGAGCGCTGTGAGAGTCATGTTCTTTGACTTCTCCAGCGCTTTCAACACCATCAGACCGGTGCGTCTGAGGGGGAAGCTGGAGGACGCTGGGGTGGACAAACATCTGGCTGACTGGACCATGGACTACCTCACTGACCGCCCTCAGTACGTGCGGCTGCACGGCTGTCAGTCAGAGATGGCACTCTGCAGCACCGGGGCCCCCCAGGGCACCGTTCTATCTCCGTTTCTCTTCACCCTTTACACCTCGGACTTCACCTACAACACGGACAGCTGCCACCTTCAGAAGTTCTCTGACGACTCGGCCATTGTGGGCTGTGTGTCTGAGGGGAACGAGCTGGAGTACTGGTCGGTCATCATGGACTTTGTGGACTGGTGTGAGAAGAACCATCTGTGCTTAAACACCAGTAAGACCAAGGAGATGGTGATTGACTTCAGGAGAAGACCCCCACCTCACTCACCTGTGAACATCCAGGGGCAGGACATAGAAACTGTGGAGAGTTTCAAATACCTGGGTGTTCACGTCAACAATAAACTGGACTGGACTCATAACACAGACGCCCTGTATAAGAAGGGCCAGAGCCGGCTCCACCTCCTGAGGAGGCTGAGGTCCTTTGGAGTGAGCCGGCCTCTGCTAAAAACTTTTTATGACTCTGTGGTGGCCTCAGCCCTTCTCTACGCTGTCGTCTGCTGGGCTCCTGGCAGTGCAGAGCGGGACAGAAAGAGACTGAACAAGCTGGTGAGGAAGGCCACTTCTGTCCTGGGCTGCCACTGCATGAAAAGTGAGATTTTCGTCACTATGCGGCACTGTAGATTGTCGTGGAAGTTCAGGTTAACGGCTGTTCACGGCAATTTGCAGGCAACACCGAAAACTGCCGTGAATTGTCAGAAATTGACGTGGGCCTACCTTGGGAGTTGTCCCCCCATGACCCCCCTCCTCCTAATTCTAGGGGAGGCTTTAACATGTAAATGAAAATGCTGTGAGCTAAACAAATGTAAATCAGGGTTGCAGGGGGAGTTTTACCCCAAGTGACATTTCTCTAAAAGGTAAGAAAATCTCTGGTACAAATAGATCAGGCTCTATATAACCTAAATATAGACTCTTACATTTTACCTTGAATTGATTTATTTAATTAAAGTATGCTAGATTACTGTGTATGCCATTAGCAATGGCAAATGTTATGTAAAAAAAATACACAAAATAATTTATTTCAAAAATTTGTTTTAATCAGAATCAGTTGGTAAAATGTGAATCAGAATCAGCAAGGTAAAATGTGCATTCCATGCAAACATTAGAATCAGAATGAGAGGTCTGCAGAGATCACAGTCTCCTAGAGCTCAACTACTGTGCATAGTGGCATGACTACAGTGACCTTTTTTTTGGTCTTACTTAAATGCACAGAGGATGTATTAACTACACATCTCCCAGCAATGCGCTCAACTGGCAGAAATTATGCTGGGTATGACGTGTCTGTTCCCTGCAAGCCCCAAACTTCTATTGGCTTTCGTTCTGCTGACACCAAAACACTGTGCTTCACATAAAGCATATCAGCTGTGTCATTGCATGACAAAGTCCCAACCATTTGTCTTCCTAAAATACTGGCAAATTCTGCACCATATTCACATGTCCATGGCATATGAAGCTGTTGGCTCTGCTGAAATTGCCTCATAATCTGGACTTCAATTGTCCTATTGTTGTGATTAAACTTTCCCAGTATTCCATTAAAACGCTCAAATGAAAGCAGGGTTAACATGGGGTGCAAGTTTTGAATCGCATAAAAATGTGTATGTGTCACTAATTAGGTCAAGAATAGATTATGGGAGTGTGGTATATGGTTCAGCGGCTAAGTAGGTTAAAAATTTTTTACGTTATTCAAGCTAGAGCATTGAGAATTTGTTTAGGGGCAGTTAAATCAACTCCAGTATGTGCTTTACAAATAGAATCAGGAGAAATGCCATTATGTATCAGAAGGCAACAGATAATGGTTAATTACTGGATAAATTTAAAAGGACATAATGAAGATCATCCAGTTATGAAAGTATTAGAAAGTTGTTGGGAAAGACGAAAGGGTCAATTTAATAGTTTTAGATGGATTGGGGATGATAGAGCAAAAACATTTAATGTATATAACAAAGAATTCAGTCCAACAGTATTGTGGCCTTTGAGACCTACATGGATATGGAAATATATGAATATAGATAGATCATTATTAAATATTAAGACAAGAAATATAATAGATATCTGCCAAGAATTTTACAATCAAATACAGATTAAATATAATGATTATTTGCAAATTTATACTGATGGTTCGAAAAATCCAAAAAATGAAGCAACTAGTGTAGCTGTAGTGATTCCTGAATTAAAAATTAATATTTCAAAAAGAACATCTAATTATTTTAGTATATATGCGGTAGAATTATGTGCTATATTATTAGCTTTAGAATGGGTGGAGGATACAAATATAAATAAAATAATAATTTGTAGTGATTCATTATCTGCATTATTAAGTATAGAAAAGGGATGTACAAATATTTTTTGTTTTTTTTTATTCTGGGATCATAAGGATTTGAAGGATATATATTAGGATCCAATAGATGGCAGTAATGCAACAACTATGGATGCAAGCTGTCGTTAAATCCTAAAGAAGAAGAAAAAGAAGAAGAAGAAGACGACTTTACTGTGTTTGGATTTTACTGGTATGCCGGACAATGTCTCGCGTTCAACTCCTCTAGGATGCGATCCACAACTTTCAGCCAGTCCGCAGACTGATGAGAAGAAACTGCTGATTGCTATCAGTGGACTGTCTCATCAGCTTACTCAACATACTGCCGACATGAATGAGAGGTTCACTCAACTGCAGAATTCGGTAAACTCCAGGTTGCTGTCCATAGAGGACAAGATGGCGGCTCTGCAGTCGAAGAACTGTGCTGGAGAGACTAACTCCATCAAGAGAAGACGGATGCACAAAAGCTTGCGGTAAGAATATATTTGACTGCTAGCTAAGCTAAAAGTAGCCTAGCCATAACCCAAAGCTAAGGGTGTATTTTTTGTGATTTACAGTAAGCCGTCTTCACAACTCGGAGACAAATTGCAGGCGCTATGAACCGGCGCAAGGGTAAGATTTAAAGAATGTGCTTTCATTCTGCGATAAAAGGAAATAGATACGGATAGATACCGATCATAACTGTACATTTTGTTTTCACAGACTAAGCACGCCTCATAATGAGGCAGTTACCTCCTATCTGCTCGGAGCAATAACTGCAAGCCTCGATTTACACTATATTGATAAAGACGACATTGTGTGTAAGGGACTTGTTTTACTGTTTCTCCCTTGTTTTTAATGTTACTGTGACTTGCGTTTGGTTTTTATTCATACCACTCTCATTTATTTGTTTTCCAGCCGCCTGTAAGACGTATTACGAGACGGTACGCAGGAGCTTCAGATATACGCAGTGTGATATTTTTATTCTTGGCCTAATCCTGCTTCGCTGCTAAAGGCCCATTTTTACCCCGGTTTAAGATTTGACAATAAAATAAGGAATCATTGATCAGAGGTAGAACGGTTCAAATACATATTTAATTCATAGAAATTAAATATGGAGACAGAGTTACATACCATTACAAGATGTTGTTCTCACCGGTGGATAAGTCTATCTGTCTGAAGTAAGTTTTACCAAGACATTCCTTTTATTAACTTTAAACTCCTCCTGCATGGCTCAGAGGTAGGATGACTGACCCCCTCTCCTGCTGACCACCCCCTCAGGGCAATAAAACTCCATGTTTATCTTACGCTGGAGCAGGAAAGGACAGACCCCCCTCTGCTTTCCTCAGTAACCCCAACTAAGATATATTTTTAATTCTCAACAGCAGCCAGAGAACTCAATGCGGGCGGAAGCTGCCAAGAATTCAGCTCGGAGTCGAGCGAGAAGAAAGAGGGTAAGACTTTATTTGGTGACTATTTTTCAGGTGCATTGATAGATGTGTTGTGTCCATACGCAGTGCATCCCATCGCATAATACTGATTCATTGTTTTGTTTTTTACAGCTGCAGGAATCGAGGCAGAGCGTGCTAGCTGATGAGGAAGTGGAACTCTGGATGTCCGCCACCGTCGACCTCATGTCTGACGAGGAAGATGGCGTCGTTGGCGGGGCGCCGTCATTTCGTAGGCCGGATCTCTCTGAACTCTGTGTGAAGCTGCAGTCCCGGTTAGAGGCGACGCCGAAGTACAAAGCCATGCACAGCAGGCGTCTGCACATCGGACCTGCCTCGGAAAGAACGCCGCCAGCAGTTGCCTACAACCCCGAGGAGGCGCACGGACAGTTCACGGAGTTGTAGTTTTTTGGATACGCATGTGTGGGAAGATCCTCGCGTTGTATATAGTTGTGTGTGTGTGTGTGTTTTAATAAAGCTCTTTCTTTGCATAAACATCTTCCTGGCAAATGTTCATTTCCAGTATAAATTCATTCATGTCCTTGAAGGTAGCCTAATGATAGTGTAGTAGCCTACATAAGATAACATGAATATACAGCATAAAATATATATATATATATATATATATATAAACCAACCAACCAATCACGAGTGATTTTACTAGTTTGAAAATAATGGTTTCAGCCAATACTGAGTAAGAACATTCTGGCCTGCCCTGGCCACGTGTGGTTTTGCTGCCAATCAGCGATTTTACTTATTTAAAAATAGTGGTTTCAGCCAATACTGAGTAGGTTATTCAAGCCAGACCTGGCCAGCCGCGCGGGTTCGCTGCATTCATATGCTAATTAGGGCCATTAGTGCAGCTGATCGCTCTCCACATACGTCAGAGTCCGGTTCCGACAATTTGTGGCACTGACAAACGGCAACAAGCACGGGTTGCAAATTGTCGTTAACTGCCGAAAATGAGGGAGATCTGCGGTAGTTTACGGGGACGAAAATCTCACTTTTCATGCAATGTGCACTCTGGACTCGGTGGAGGAAGTGGCTGAGAGGAGGGTGTTGTCCAAGTTCACATCCATCATGGACAACACCTTCCACCCCCTGCACCAGACTGTAGAGGAGCTGAGCAGCTCCTTCAGTGCAAGACTTAGACATCCTGTCTGTAAAAAGGAGCGCTACCGCAGGTCATTTATTCCTGCTGCTATCAGATTTTACAATGCTGCACTGTAACTGCAACTGTGACCATAACTGTAATAATTAATGTGCAATAACCAAGGTGCAATAATCTATTTAATACACTGTCCTACAACCCGTGCAATAATCCTGATGTAGTGACTTCTGCTGCTATCACCACCTGAACATAAGTCAGCCCACATGTATGTATGTATGTATGTATGTACAAATGTATACAATGTATATGCACGTACATACGCGTAGGTGCGTATGTAAGTAGGCGCATAGATATATGTATATATTTAAGTATATAGATATGTTTATATATATATATATATATATATATATATATATATATATATATATATATATATATATATATAGACCACTAAGAATGTAAATGAGACATCATATGCCCATTCCTATTTCCTTTTTTGTATTTTTTGGTATTCTTTTTGATCCATTGTATATATGAAGATTCACTGTATATAACTGAATGCACCTTCCCTACTCTGCACCTTCTTGTATGAGCCGATGTGACGAGTGAATTTCTCCATTGTGAGATCAATAAAGACTATCTTATCTTATCTTATCTTATCCTCCTCCACTTTCTTGCTCCCTATCTCTTCTAATACTATCATATCCTGCTATAACAAAATCTAACTCTGGTTTAAGCCATGTTTCTTGCACACAAATGATATCCGGTTTATTTTCCAAATGATTTATGAGACCTTTAAACTCTTGACCATTACTTATTAAACTCCTAGCATTCCACTGAAGGATAATCATATCCTCCCTCCCCCTGTTTTACCATCATTCTCAAGCTTTTTATTTATTAACTCCCAAGAAAGATCTTTTGCAGAAAAGAATTTTTCCGCCCCTTTCACTATAATTTTTATTTTTTCCATTTTTTGTTTCACTTGATCAGTACAGTTAATTACATAAGCCATCAATAAAATTAATTTATCCATTGTAATATCCAATCCTGACATTTCTTCGGTTTTGCTCTGGTCTTGCACTCTGGTGAATCTGTCAACCTCCTTAAATTGTTCTTCTTTCTTCCAGAACCTTCTTGGCTGCTTATGCATAGCTAATGTTTTTAGCCGTTTTAATTTTTTTTTTTCTGCTGCTCTTTTCCTAGCTTCACAACCGCCATATGCAACATTATGCTGACCACCACAGTTACAACATTTTGTCTGATCACCTTTGCATTCCTCATATTTATGTTCTCCTCCACATTTAGCACATCTCTCTTTCCCTTTACAAACCAATGCTATTTGACCATATCTCTGACACTTGTAGCAACGCAATGGAGGGGGGACATACGGCCTAACTGGAAAACTCATGAAACCTATTTTAATTTTATCTGGGAGAACATCTCCTTGAAACTCCAGTAGCACTGACAAACTTTGAACTTTTTGACCGTCCGCTGATCTTAACAGCCTTTTCAATCTTTTAACTTTACCTCCCTGGATATTTTTTTGAAGTTTTTCAAGATCCTCTTCAATTAGAATAGATAACTTCACGACATACCTTATTTTCCCCAAATATTTTCCTTTCACTAACTACTTTTTTACAAACATTATCAATTTGCATCGCTTTATTTTTCTGTTCTTCAGTTTTACCCTGAATCAACATATTTCCATCTCGCAGAACTTTTACTAGTTCCAACTCACCTAGCTTCTTCTTCAGTTCCCTAGAAACCACAACAGGACTCAAAATCATCTCCTCATCCTCCTTCCTGAATTCCAGTAGTATTTTAAATTCCTCTTTTTCCATTTTCCTTCTCACTGTTCTATTTTCCTCTTCTGAGCTGTCTTCCTCTAAACTTCTCTTCTTATTCTGACTACCATTTTCCTTGCTGTCATCTTTTCTCACGTATCCTTTTCCTCTTCCTCTACCTACTGGAGTCCAATTATCAAAATCCATGTCCTCATCGTCATCTACCTGCGATGTCATCCCGATCCAGTCACACTTCAGTTTATGCCAACCACCAAGCTCAAAAATACTTGTATTTTCCGCCACTGCCAAAATCGCCGAAAAGCACGTCTGCAGTCACTCCTTCCTCCTGTCCACAATAAGAGTCTGGCCGTTTCTCAATATGCGTTCTTGAGCGTTCTCGTGTGCTGGTGACACGTCATCAGCCTCAGCCCGAGCACTGTTCCAATTGCCGAGAACGCCAAATTCCCCGGATGTTGTTCTCGCCCGCCCTCTTTATCGAGTATGCATCAGAGCAGACTTGTGCGTTCTTCAGACTGACCGCTTGCCCAGAATTCACCGCGGACGCAGCTTGATTCGAGACAGCGCAAACAGAGCTCACAGCGGTAAGTTAAAAATTCCCTTTTCTGCTGCTGTTGTTCTTCAAAAGTACCTTTTCCAATTGTTTGAGGCGAGAACATTATACATTATACATTATATATTTTAAGTTTCCCTATGTGGTCTGTTTACAGAGTTGGTGCATAATTAAAAAAAGTAGTGTGCATAATACCGCTGGTTATGATTTATTTGTTTTGTGTTTATCTGACTGACGTGTGTTGCTTTATTAACTCAATACTTGCTGGAATAAATTAAGGACCAAGGACGACAGCAGCATCTAAAATAAATAAATAAATAAATTCTTTAAATGTTTTTCCTATCTAAGTGAGTTTCTTCTGAATCAGGACACGAATAATTGAGAGGAGAAAGAGGAAAAGAAAACAATGGTAATAATAGTATATGAAAAAACAGACATTAACTTTATACAAATGTTTTATCTTTGGAAAAGAATGAAGGTGTAATATATTCAACAAATTATTAACAGTTACTAACATGGTTTAAAACAAAGAAATAACTCCTATTAAGATCTCACACAAATGCCTATAAACTTACAATTAAAAATAGTTGGAATGGAAATTATTTGCTCATTATTTTATGTATTTTTACAGGTGGTGAAAAAAATGAAATGAACCAGCATGTGGACATTACTCCAGCTGATCTACGTTAGGTCAGTTGTAGTCATGTTCACTTAAACATGCAGCCAGCTGGAGCAGCTTCCTGTCTTCAGCCGCCGGATGGTCATCCTCCTCTGGGTCCACCTCCTCATCCTCCACGTCTAGCTGGTTCCCTGCCTCTATACTAATATTGTGGAGGATGCAGCAGGCGGCGATTACTTTTGGGGCAAACGTCGGGCAGACCTCCAACGCCCCTAAGAAGATGGAATGCCACCGTGTCTTCAGAGCACCAAAGGCACGCTCAATGATGTTAGTCAGCCTTGGCGTGGTGTCTGTTGTAGCGTGCCTCCACTAGACCTGTACCAAATATAAAATTAACTTGTAATTTAGGTAATATGCTGATATGTCTTAATCTTCTATCCAATTTATATAATCTATGTATCAATTGTGTGTCATTGTTGGCTCTATTTAACACTAGAAGACCCAGGGAATTTCATTTCTCTTGCCAGCCCCCCTCCCCTCTTCAAGTTTGTGTATTCACTCTACCTTGCTAACTGTGACTCTTGTAATGCAAATAACCTGTGATAAGACCAGCCCTTCTACAAGAGACTGGAGAAAGGCTGAAACAAACTGGGATCAGAACAGGACCATGTTCCAAGAACTTTTCATTACCTGGCCCGGCAACATCAGACCTTTTTTGCAGGAATATATTGATAAGTCATATCTAAATCTTTTATTTAGGCAAACCTATTGAACAACCAGATATCATACGGGTCCTAGTTCCTGAGCTGAGAAAAGGTCATAACCATGCTTTTCCAACAAGGCAAGGCAGAGCCTATTTCTATTGTCCATTCACCAACAGACTCATGTATATTGCAAAGCTCACTATATGAAAGAAAGAATAATTGTATTTTGTCTTGTCTCGCGTTTTTATGTCATTCAAAATTTAATCTTAGAGAATGACAAACAGTATGCCTTTAGTATTGGAGTAACATTTATGTCACACAAGGAACAGCCATAGTCCCCCCACCCCCCACTCCTCAACAGAGAGGCTTCAACTAAAACCAAAACTGAAGGGGGTGGAATGGTTCTGAGAGTTGTGAAGTACTGTTGGGGGGGACTGGAGCCAAATACCACCCTAAACAGCTCAGTTTTGAAAAACAACAGAAGGTATAACTTCAGAAAGTTTTTTTTTAATTTCAGATAAAGAAAAGCAGTCTACATATGGATAAAGCACTAAATATAAAGTGGAAAAATGTAAAATACAATTGTGCCATCTAGCAGTTTCCACATTCCTATGGTGAGCCTTTCCTACATTTGCCACAGGTAAACTGCCTTTACATTGATTTGCAAATGGCGTTCACTCCACCAGAGGAGAGCCGTTAACACCTTTGGGGGGATACTGGATACAAACTAGGTGCAGACTAAAGTCTGCACTTTGGGACTTTGATTGGACAAGAAGGTAAGAGATCTTACTGGCAAGCTGTTTCCCTATAGGATGCACCGCAGGCCAGCCAGTAGAGGGTCACCAGCACCTCTATCTCCTGTGGCCATCCATGAACCTTCTGGATGGGCAGCAGCTGAAGGAGGAGGATGATGATGGACCTGTTTAGCCTGAAGGCTGGTTTCAGGTAACCTGACAACAGCCAGATGTATGTCTCGCTCCGCCTAGCTCCACTCACATACATCTGGGACACCGCTCATTGAAAGTGATTTTCCCAACCAAATTTATGGTCTGGCCAATCAGGACGCAGGGCGGGTGTTTCCTGGATGTGACGTAGCGGAGAAGCGACCGAGAGATTCAAACAACAATGGCGGCTCGCATCGAGGAAGCAAGCGTTAGCATTGATGCTGCTATTTCTTCTGTGTTGTCCAATCTATCTGATTATTGTTTCATTAAAAGAACATCAGAGAACGGCTCTGAAGGCTTTTGTTGGTGGAAACGATGTTTTCGCCCTTCTCCCGACCGGATTGGGCAAGAGCTTGATTTACCAAATGGCTCCTCTGGTAGTTAAGGAAATGGGACTACTGCAGCACCCCATCGTTATCATCGTGTCCCCACTAAATGCTCTCATAGAGGATCAGATCAGAGAGGCTGGAAAATTGGGTGTTACAGGTATGCAGCTCGGAGGAATAAACGAAAACGACGTTTACCTGATGGACGTTGCCAACTGGTATTTGGAAGTCCCGAGTCGTGGCTCAATGAGAAATGGAGGAGCATGCTTGCTTCAGAGGTGTACCAGAATAATTTAGTGGGGATCGCAGTCGATGAGGTTCACGTCACGTATAAATGGTAAGTTAAAAAATCCTACTGTTGTCACTGAACAACCTATTATATGTGTGATGTATCTATGTCTCTAAGCTACTTGGAGTCTTAATTTCCCCTATAGATAAATAAAGCTTATATCTATCTATCTGTCTGTCTGTCTGTCTATCAGGGGCGAAGCTGGCAAAGGGAGTCCAGCCTTCAGAGAGAGCTTTGCCCGGCTGGGAGAACTCAGATCAATTGTTAAAGAAGGTGAGTTAATCCTGTAGGCCTACACTGCAAAAAGAGAACTATAAATAATTTAAAAAAATATTAAAATTAGTGTATTTGTCCTTGATTTAATCAGGTAAATAAGATGATTTGCCAATGGAATAAAATTTTGGCACTTAAAATAGGAACAATTCATCTTAATCATCTTATTTCAAGTGCAGGATGTCTAATTATCTTATTTTAAGGGTACAAAATACTCATTCCATTGGCAGATAATCTTATTTACCTGCTCAAGTCAAGGATAAATAATCTAACTTTAAGAACATTTTAATTATTTTTAGATCCGTTTTTGCAGTGTAAATCTGTAAAAATATTGTTATGAGGGGCCAAGCAGTGTGGCTGCCTAGGTTGTCGTTGTCCCCCCTTTTCATATAATGCATGTGTTGTCTTTCAGGCACACCTGTCATGGCTTTGACAGCATCTGCTGATATTGTCAACAGAGGCCGGGTGACCAAGCTACTGAACATGGAGAAGGCAACTCATATGACGGTTAGCC
The DNA here is from genome assembly GCF_011125445.2 of Fundulus heteroclitus. Classification (NCBI taxonomy): domain Eukaryota; kingdom Metazoa; phylum Chordata; class Actinopteri; order Cyprinodontiformes; family Fundulidae; genus Fundulus; species Fundulus heteroclitus. Next base: position 26,002,007 of record NC_046381.1, read on the forward strand.
CAAACAGAAGCAACATCAGGCTTGGGCTGAAGCATGTTCCTAGTCATGACCTGGACTGCATGGATTGGGTGGTGACGGAGGTCAGAGAGAAGAGACTGTTGATGTCGCCTATCATTATTTACTGCAGATCACTCAAGGCAGTTGGAAGTGTGTTCTGCCGTCTCAAAGCTAAACTTGGAGAAGATGCATGGGTGAACAGAGATCCAGAGCATAAGGCTGAAAACATGCTGATAGGAATGTTCCACAGCAAGACACTGCCACAGTACAAACAGAGAGTGCTGGCATCCTTTACGGGTGAGGGTAGCTGCAGGGTTGTTGTTGCTACAACTGCGCTGGGGATGGGCCCCAATTTTCCTAATATCTCACATGTTGTCATGTACGGGGCACCAGAGGATGTGGAAGACATTGTGCAACAGGTTGGGCGGGCTGGGAGAAACTCCTTACCTTCACATGCAGTTTTGTATGATATACAAGCATCACCAAGGGTTGATAAAACAGTGAAAGCATTGATTCATGCAGGGACACAGGGCTGTTTTAGAAAAGCCCTCTTTAGTCACTTTGAAGAGCACACCACAAGCTTGGAGCCGGGTCATCTCTGTTGCACCTACTGCCACTCGATGTGTTCATGTTCATCAGGTGTTTGTGTAGAGCCTACTCCAAAACATGAATCTGTAGAACCAAATGTGAGTACTACTCCACTTAGATCTAGAGAGGTGACTGAGGAAGACAAGACTGTGATCCGGGCCTGCTTACAGCAGTACAGGCGCACTTTAGTCCCAGACATGCCACTCATCACAAACAAGACTCTCTGTACTGGGTTTGGCACTGAACTTATCGAAGCAGCAGTCGAGCACAGTCCCTATATCTTTGACTTGGTTTATATTACAAACCACCTTCCAGTATTTACAGTACGGCATGCAAGCGAAATTCTCCTAGTGATCAGTGAGGTTTTCGGGGATTTCGAATACACAGAGCCTACTTTACCTGAAGAGAGCTTCACAGAGCCTGACATTGATTTCACAGGTTATAAAGATTGAGCAAGATGAGGACTTTGAAATTGAAACACAACACAGTAGTGGTTCAGAGTCAAACTAGCACCCCTCAGCAGCAGGCTAGTAGATGCTATTGTACTAATGTCCTTGAATGACTGTCACTGCAAACAATGTAAATAATTTTGTATACAAGTAACAGTAAAAAATGCAAATAAAAGATATATTTTGCTGAAAACCTGCTTTATATTTTCAACTTGAAATGCCATGTTTGAAATAATGATGCTAGACATGATGTTGACAGAATTTACTGTTTAAATATTTCCATATTACAAATTTTAAAATTATAAATAAACGTATTACAAAATGAAATATATACAGAAACAAAAACTTTTTACAATATTTACAATTATTTGGTGTCATTCAAAAAAAATTTTTTTAAACAGGGTGATCTTGCCACTCCTTTAATTTGGACTTTACCCATCCCCTCAGGTTAGTGCTTTTGAGATTGGCCAAAAGATCTCTGCTAAATTGGGGGAATGCTGAGAACTCTCTGCCTGGGTGATCCTGGAACAGCTCAGCCTCTCTAAAAACCTCCACCAGAGCTAAAATGTCCTCAGTCTGACTAGCAGCATGATGTACACCTTTAAGACCTGTAGTTCTCTGTCTGTGGTCTCCATCAAAGTTTTCAGGACCCCAATTGACTTGCTGACCCTGTCTGCTGTTTGCTCGTTAAGGTTTGGACCACTGCGTTTTAAAAAGGACTTAAGGAAATTGTTAAGGTGTTCTAGATATAGATCTAGTGAAATGTTCCTTCCCATTCCTCCCTTCCCATTCCAAAACCTATTCCACACCAGACTGTGTGCCAAGCGAGGGGAAAGTGTGTGATTGACCTGCAAGGTTAGAAGTAGTGTACTGTACGCATACTGTGTATGCCCGTAGGCCTTGTAGAACATCAACGCTACAGTATACAATCGCATTAGCCTGTCTCCGTCTCCCTCCTTAACTGCATCCTGCAGGTCAGCCAAGAAGAATCCAAAACCCAGTCTAGCCTCTGTGTGTTGCTTTTTGTGGTCTAACACTGAACTTTGACTGTCTGTATATGGAACTGCCTTGGGAGATACTGTCAACCCATGCTCTCTTTTCTCATGGTTCTCCCTAGCCTTTATGTACTTATATACACGTTTGCAACCTGTGGCGCGGCAAGAGAGCTTCTCTCCCTGTTTGGGCAGGTCACTGGCTGTATCTGTTACACCGCTGACAATGTCAGAAATGTCCTCAAATATGACAAATTTGTCTACAATTTGGGACACTACACCATGTAGCCAGGTCCTTTTGTCCTCTAGTGGACCAGTTAAGATGTGGTCTGGGATGAATCCGTCTGGGACATCTGTTGAGGAATTAAAAAGACAGATAATGTGAGATGCATGTATGGTTAGCTGTGATGTTACATGTAGAAAATAATACAAAACAATACAGTTGGACTGTTTTAAATGTTTTAACCCCAGTGGCCTTGTTGATACGGCGATGGGGTGACTGCAAAGTTACTTTTTTATCCTGCAAAGTTACTTTATTCTGAAATCCACTGCAATTCAATGAAATTCTCAAGCTGTATACAAACGACATTTTGTTCTGTACGCACTCTGTGCGTACAAAATGACAAAGTTTGTCTAAGTCTGATAGTGTCTGCCCTGAGATTGGTAGTTTGTTTGAAGTGTTATACCTAACACATTCTGTAGTCCAAAGTGCTCCATTGCCGCAGCCAAGAAGAGAGCTGTAGTGTTCTTCTGCACAAACTCCTTGTATGCATTGAAAGCAACACGTGGACCTTGCTTTGCATTGCTGCATCTGTAAGAAGACGACTTGTTATTGATGATGGTGATAGTATCTAATGGAGCAGAGTAAGTCGTGATGTTGAAGTTCCAAACTGTTAATTCATAGTGGTTGGACTACATTCCAAACCTGACTCTCACCAGATGACCGCACGCATGCACACACACCCTCCTGAGATACATAACAGACATACAGACAGAACTGAAAGAGACACACACACACACACACACACACACACACACACACACACACACACACACACACACACACACACTCCTGAGCTACATAACAGACATACAGACATAATTGAATGAGTGATAAAAGTACCGAGCCGTAATTCATGGTGGCTGGACAACAGTACAGAGCAGAAAAAGTCGTGATGAAGTACCGAGCCGTAATTCATGGTTGCTGGGGTTCATCGTTTAAAGGGAAAACCCTGAAAACAGTGAACAATGGAATTTTATTCAGAATGCAAATATTAAAACAAACATGTAGATATTAAACTGACAACAGCTAAGAATGCCAAAGACAATGCACAAAAGTAGCATTTTTATCTTAACTCATGATAGGTAAGCATACCTCAACTTATTCATATTGGCGAGGAGTGTCCCATGATCCCTTGCCGAACCCTCTTTGTAAAAGACCCGATGGTAGATCTAAAATGAAAATCATTTTTGTAGTAGTCAACAAAGCCATTTGGCGAGGAAGGAGAAACAAAAAAGGATATGATCTAAAAAAACTCATGCAGTTACAGTATGTAACAGAAGTATGTACAACGCCAACGTTTTTGGACTTAATTGAATCAGATATACTTTAATAATGTGTCTTTTTATGGGGCAATCCTGCATAAATTACACTTCAATAAAATGTACAGTTGGAACTGTAAATGTGCTGTCCCCTCAAAATAATTGAACAAACAGCCATTGATCGCTAAACCACTGGCAACATAAGCACACATGGTGAGAGAATTGTCGAAGTTGTGCTTAAAGTGAATAAACAAAGCGGTGTGGTGACGTGTAGGGGCGGATGCTGATATTATGTGCCTGATGTTTTTTTAGGGTACAGGTATCCTTTAAGTATTTACAGTCCTGTTCTGATAAGGTCACTCACCTCAAAAAGGTTTCGAATTGCGTGCCAATCTTCAAACTTAAAGACAAGGCCTTCCAGCCTGTCATCCACATTTTCTCCTTCGGCAAAGGCCAACTGTATGCCGCGGCTATTTCCCTCCGTTAGTCTGTCACCACCGACTAAAATGCTCTGCGGTCCATCTGGGCCCTTTGGAACATACCTATATGACACATCAAGTAGATGTCAAAGCTTTATTAATTCAATACCCTTCCCAAGCTGAATATGTAACTCTGTTTTGGCTACCCCAGCCTACTTACTCATTCTGGAGATGCTGTAGAACATCAGCCAACTCTGTAGACTTGTTCTCATCTTTGAACAGAAGTCCAAGGGGGTGCTATGACGAAGGAACACATGAATTGAAATAGCATTAAAGTTTGGGGTGATAGCATATACCAATTAACTACCAGGTTATATGCTTCTGTAAGTCAAAAAGTCTACAGAATGCCAAAACTCAAAATAAAGTGTAGGTCATTTAATACTTACGTGTGTCGAAGGCTCTGACATTTCTGCAGAATACTGGTGAGGGATGTGATGAACCACGATTTATGATAGCGGCTTGAAGGCGTTTAGGTATTTGGTCAGGATTCGGCTTCCCAGGACAACATAATCACGACGCGTTTGGGCTTGGGAGTCAAGACTAGGGAGGGATTTCCCAATGTTGTAATCTGTGAGTGGTTGAGTCGGCTTTTGTCTGCTGAGATGGTTTGAAGGGACTCTGTCTTCCACAGCTATGTGGTGGATCCAGTGAACTGATTGGTTTGCCCGGTTGATAGACTGGTGGTGTGTGTGGCTGAAGAAGTCCAGATTGTCAAATATAATTGAATATGTAGATGGGGGAGTTGGCTCTGTTGGTGCTTCTTCAGGCAATATTGCTACGCCCAGATCTGCCATTTCAGTGTCTGTTACTGTACTGAAGGCTAACACAGCTGTAACATTATCAGACCCCGGATGCTGCTCCATCTGTAAAGGAGTAGTGGTGACACCAATAGCCTGCTGTGTGACAGTGGTTTTCTCTTGAGTAGGTTCATCTGTAAGAAACAAACAAAGAAAAAAAACATAAATCATCAAGCCTTAACAAAAATGGAACATAGATTGTAAGTGACCTTTGGTACTTACAAAGGCGCTGTAAATGACAGCGATTAATATTTTTACAATTATTATCAGCGATATTAAAACAATAAAAGGCTTGCGATATTTCAGTTGATTTGTAATGAATCCAGAATGTATGACATTTCATGTTTTTTAATTGCTTTACAGAAAATAAAGAACTTTATCACAATATTCTAATTTTCTGAGACAGTCCTGTACATACAAACATAGATATATATTTCATATGAATAACGTTTAAAATATTTCAGCACCTAATTTCCTAGTAGTTGATAGTGTTAGTACATGACTGTAGAATTACCTGTGAAACGTTTTCACACAGCCAGAAAACTGCTTGTTGTTGCAACCAAATCCTATGGGATTCTGTGAGAGTAGGGAGTAGCAAGATAGCGGCCAGTGACTTCAGTTTTTCGGCAAAATCAGCACTCCAGTGTATTATATAGCTCAGTGGGACTAACATTAACACAACCCATCCCCCAAACTGTAGTCGACAAACTCCATTACATTAGACTACAAAAGTGGGAACTGTTCCATGTTGTGCTTGCATTACAGTGGTTTACATCATTAGCTATTGCCTGTCTTATGTTTCACGATTTGTCCTTACCTCAGTGACACTTTGTCGAGCTCTGGTCTCAGTTGTTGGCCTCGACAATTTAGTAGCTGGGGGAGCAGTGGGGGTTCGGGGTTGAGGACACCATTTCGACGGTGTCGGTTCCCTGTCCCGTTTATGTGCGACAGGCGTCTTTGCACTCACTGATGTTTCTGATGCAGTTGATTGTTCAGAAAGCGGTTCCTCTTCTGCTTTTTGCCATCTTCTAAGATTTTCCAGACTATCTTCGAGTCTGCCGATCAAGCGAAAGCACCGGTTGCATATACGACATGATCTTACTTGAACTTGTAACAATGTTAAACCGAGTTCTGTAAGTCGTTCGTCTATACTTTTTTTGGTTGGCTTCTTTTTTTAAAATAAGTCTGCTGTGCACAATTTTGCCTTTTATCCGCACATTTTCATGGCACAAACGACATTGATCATTTACCGACATTGCGCTAATTCCACTGTTGCTATATCCAAGATGTCGGCTGTTCTGTTTTGTTTTTTTCCTGCGTTGCTCTCACAGCGTCACGGGTTAGCTTCGGTTTGAGTGGTTGAAATAGCACGTCGATAAAGATGACAGACAAGTGGCTTATCCAATCATATGCAAGGAGTTTTGATAAGGCCCAGCCTTCAGTAAAGGCAATTCCTATGGCGGTGTCCCAGATGTATGTGAGTGGAGCTAGGCGAAGCGAGACATACATCTGGCTGTTGTCAGGTTAGGTTTCAGGTCCCCTTCATTAAAAAATATTTGGAGGATTGGCACACAGGTGTTTATCCTCACATATTTTGTTTCTGTTTCTTCCTGTAAATAAAAAATGCCAAATGTTACTATAATTGTTTTTTCAATTCTCACCTTTTCACACCATAAAACTATAACTGCTTAACATGCAGATTATTATAGTTCTCAAGAAAGAAAAGGTAAAATGTATAGTAAATGTAACAAATGGCTTCCCTTCTCTGGTATTTTTACCATTTCACTGAAAATTGAGCAGAACTAACTGCACATAATTTATAGATTAATCGCTGTAAAGGTGGACTTACATAGAAATATATATTTTCCTTTCTTAATCAATGCTGTGAAGGTCAGGATGTGCAATAAAGTAGCGTAACCCTACTGTCATACTGTTACTAGTGTTAAAATTGGCTCTTCATTTTAATTATTTTGAGAAAAATAGTCACAATTGCAACCTGATCACGTTTTTATTACCATCCTCAATGTTTTTTTTTTTTTTTATTAAAATTTTTATTATGGAACGATAAGGAGGGCGTGTATCACCTCCATTTACAAAAGATGGTACAGACATTTACTAGCATCCATTCAGTTAAACATGTTGGTCCATATTACATACCCCTTCCTGTGTTTATCCTACCTCCGGTATTTAGTGTTCCATTTTTTTTTTTTTTTTCCTTTTTCCGCCCCAGACCCTCTCAGAGGAACGGGGAGAAAAAAGAATAAACAAACTGGTATCACGTCATAAAAACTTTCCTGAACTGTAAAACAGTATACATCGAACAGAGTAGCTAAAGAACAGTAGGTGTCACCTCATTTTCATTGTTTTCAGATCTGGAGTCCATGAAAGTTTGCCATGGGGTCCAAGATCTTTCAAATCTGTCCTGTCTCAATGTTTTTTTAAAGATAAAAGTAGGAAATAGGCTGTCAATCTTAAAATACTTACCAGTTGGCAATAAATGGGTGAGCAAAGCCTGCCTTCTGAGCCTCCTCTGCCGCATCAATCTTCTCCTTGCTCGTATTTGCCTCCTTAATTGTGCCACCTCCTCTTCAGCCTGCTGGTAAAGCTGACCAACGACCGAAGCAACAGCAATATTGCTCGTATCGCTCATTTTGCTTCTACAAAGTGCTGTTTTTTTTTTTAAAGAAGATTCAATCGCCTCTACAACTACAACAATTACAACTCCCAACAAATAAATTCCCGCTATTGTTGGTTTTATACCCACAGTTATGTTTTTTTTTTTAGATATTTTATTAGACTTTTTAGAAATTAATAAACAAAAAACGTTTTCAATAAGATATGATGGTGTAGTGTATAAATAGTTTTGAACGTTAAAGAAATGCTCAAGCGCTGCGGGTGTGATGACGTCACGAGTATACTTCTGTTCCAATACACAATACGTGCTGCGTGCTCGCGTTCTCGTCAAGTCCGATCTTCCTGTGTTCTTACAGAGTACGGACTCGCGTTCTCGTGAATTGAGAAACCGCCTCTGACCCCGACACCCTCCTTCTTCTTCTTCTTCTTTCGGTTTTTATGGCGGTTGGCAACTAATTTTAATGGTGCATTACCGCCACCAATTGGACTGGAGTGTGGTACTGGAGTCTAACCTTTCCTAATAGGTTGCAAACAAATAAAACCAAATCACAAACATAACGAAACAAACCAATCAAAACAAAAACAAACAAAAAGATCATACTAAATTATTTTAATTAGTCCTGTATTCCTCAGGAAGCCAATTACATAGTTTACACTCATTTCCCCTGTGCTTCTTTGCAGAATTTCTTCTAGGTTTAGCCTCATCTGTTCTCCTTGTAATTGTAAGACTAGTCTTTGTCTTTCTTCCTGATATTTATTACAGTGTACAATGACATGCTCTATAGTCTCTGGACTACCACAGAATTCACAGTTGCCATCAGCATGCTTCTTCATTAATAACAAAGTTTTATTTAGACGTGTGTGTCCATACCTCATTCTAGAAAATACATCCTCCTCCTCCTTGCTTCTGTTTGTATTTCTGCTCTTTCCCACTTTATTCTGAATATTATAGAACTGTCTTCCAGTCTGCCCACCGTCCCATAATATATGCCATTTACCCTTTTGTTTTTGACCATACTTTTAATTTCTGCTTTGCTGTAGTTCACTTCAACATCTATATTAGAATGTCTAGCTGCTTGCTTAGCACTTTTATCTGCTAACTCATTTCCTATTACTCCTATATGACCTGGTACCCATACCAGAGTTATATTAATTCCTGACTTTATTAGATTATTTGCAGCTTGCATTGTATCATACACAATGTCTTGCCTTGATTTTGACTGAAATGTTTTAATACTGATTAAAGCTGAGCTGGAATCTGAAGCAATTACTGCCTTCCTTGGCCTATTGACCTCCACCCAAAGCAAAGCTAGCCACACAGCAATCAGTTCCGCTGTGTAAACTGCTAAATCATCACTGATTCTTTTTCCAACTTTAATGTTTAATTTTGGAATGACATAAGCAACACCCATTCTTTTATCGGTTAGTTTAGATGCATCTGTATATATAGTTAAATCCCCACTATACCTCTCCATTATATAACTCTGCACCCTGTATTTGTCCATATCATTATTGTGTTTTTCTTCTAATAATCCCAAATCAGTGGAACCTCCCTAAAAACCCATGGTGGAGTATCTGGGAAAGGTACAGTGGGACTTATTTTTTGTTCATTAAACCCCATTTCATTTACTTTATCATGAATGACCCAACCAAAACTTCTGACTTGAACATTTCCCCAACACCCTCCTCCTGGCTCCAGCTCCTTAAGAAGGTTGGCAATTAACTCCGATGAGGAGCACTTGTCCGTCCAACCCTGCAGAGAACGAGAGAGAAAGAAAACCTGGCCTGCATCTCGGCCTGGACTTTGATAAATTTAGATGTGTAAAAGTGAATGTGTTCTTCGTGTGCTGATTAAATGGAAGAGAAATAACAAAACATAAATATTTTATTACACACTAGAGACTGACATTTTTTCGGGAATCCTGTGGGTCACGTGATTCCCGCGGGAATCCTGCGGGATGGGAGCCAACATTAGTAATTATCACGTGATCGGGACGGTACAGGATTAAATATTGACGGGAGCAGACAGGAGCGGGAGTGAACCAATAGCAGGTACAATAAACTAGGATCGATGCCAAAAAAACTAAATTAAATAGAAAATAAAAAAGACAGTAGTTTTTTTCCCAGGAAGCCTTTACTATAATGCGAGTCAAAAAAACTACACGACCCAGAATTCAACAGTGTGTCCACTCTAAGTTTTGCCCCCGTGCACAAAAACAACAATAGAGGAGCCAAACGTTAGTGGGGAGCTCGACTTCGAAAAGTTTGATTTGCAACGTAAGCTGAGAAGTAAAGACGTATCTGTAAAACTCACGGAGCTGACAGGAAAGTCGCAGATATTACCGAACTTCACAAGTTCAGTATCAAGGTGTTAATACCAAGTACGCCGCTTGTAAAACGTGCTTGACCGTAATCAAGTACACTAGTGAGTCCGGTATGAGCGGTCTCAAAAGACACACTTGTAAAGCTCATACTGGAAGGAATCAGCCTTTCATTTCTTCGTTTGTCAAGCAAAAAGTACCATCACATGTGAAGACTCAATTGACTAACAAAATTGCTGGCATGTGCAGTCAAGATTTGAGACCGTTTGCAACAGTTGAGGGGAAAGGCTTCATCAGTGTTGCACAGGTCCTGCTCGATATTGGAGACAAGTATGGAGAGGTGCAAGTCTCGTCATGTTGAAAAGGAGTATGACAGAGTTAAACAACTTGTTATGGAAGAGCTCTGTCAGGTATGTTGCATAAAGCTATTTTGTCAAACAAAAACTTTGTCATTCAGTAGTCTAATCAATAATTATTCTAACAATAGATTTGTTTCATTTTTTTAACTGGTCAATTTTTCAATATTCTGAATGGGTCATGTATTTTATGTAGAAGATATTTGAGGCTGAAAAACAAAATATTTAAATTCTTTTTCTGCAGACTGCAGACCATGCTGTAACAACAGACCTTTGGACAGAGGAAAGGACCAGCACACACTACATCACTGTCACAGTTCATTACATTCTGGATTGGAAGATAGTGAACCGGATTTTGGCAACAAGGGAGATGGAGGGTGTCAAAACCAGTGACAACATCAGAAGAACCGTGGAGGGAATTCTTCAGGTAGCTCTCTAAATCAGATAACTTTTATTTGCATGGCATATAAAATAAAACTTTTCAGTTAATTCATAAAAATGTACTTCAAAAAAGAGCATAGTACAATAGGAGTATTTCACAAAAGAATCACGAGATACTGAAAAAGCATATGAGTAAGCAGTTATTTTAGTAATATATATAATTCTGAAATTATTGAGAGGTTCTTTGTAAAATACATGATTATGTATCATTCTGTTATATGGTGATCTCATGTCTGGGCTTCTATTTACTAAGCTTTTATTATTTGTCTTTGTAAAAAAATTGCTAACAGGGATTTGGCATCCTAAGAAAGGACACAGTCTTTGTGACAGATAATGGTTCCAACATAACAGCAGCTTTCAAGGATTATGTCAGAATCTCCTGTGCTGGCCATAATACCAACTTGATCTTAAAACATGTATTTGACCACTTGGATGAAGACAACCCAGTCCACAGTCACGTCATCAAACTCTTTAGGGACACAAAGACTCTCGTCACACACTTCAAAAGAGCAGGGTAAGATACCATAAAATATTGTCTTGTATCTAATTATGAATTCAAATGAAATATTACCCCCCCCCCCCCTCCCAAAAAAAAGACCAACAAATTGCAATTTGTAATCACTGTAACCTTGACTCTCCTCTTTGAATTTCAGGCTACAAAAAGAGCTGGAACAGTCAAGTGGAATACCAGACTCGCAATGCTCCAATCAGTTAATGATGCTCTGAGGTCTGGTAAGCTGCATGAGATCCTGCTCCGTCGAAACGAGCTGCGTTACCTGAACAACATAGATTGCGATCCGCTCGAGGACATCATCAAACTTCTGGAACCGGACTTCCGGTTATGGCGCTGAGGTGAGCAGACGCATTGAACTAGAGCTCCCAACTCGGTCGACTAATTTCCCCTCTGCCAGAGCTGAATTTACCCTCTAAGACCGATTATTCTATGATGAAAAGGGGAAAAGCATCGAAAAGTAACGTTAAATTAAAACAGACATACGAAACAAGCGAGAGGAATTCACTACTAGACGAAGGCGGAACTACGCAGCACATGGCTATGGAGGGGCTTCAAGCTAGCATCGGAGCTATTCACAAAGAGATTGTAGCTATCCGTGCAGACATGAAGGAAGAGCTGTGCGGCTTTCGTGAAGACTTCTCTACCGACATGAAAAGAGATTTAAGAAGTTTCCGAGAGGAAATTAATGGAAAGCTAAACGAAATCGTGTTGGATTTAAAGGAGAACCAAAAGAGAGCGGAGGAGTCGTTACAACGTGTGGCAGAATTGGAGGAGTGGTCCGCGGCGGCGAAAGAGGTGCTGTCTCAAACTATAAACAACCATGATAAAATTCAAGCCAAACTGACTGACTTAGAAGCACGTTCACGTAGAAACAACATCCGTGTGTACGGGATTCCGGAAGATACGGAGGGAGATAATCTGCTGGAATTTATGGAAGGCTTCATTAAGGCCGAGCTGTCACTCCAGGATATCGATTTAGCCATACAGCGCTGCCATCGGGCTTTGGGTCCCAAACCACCGCAAAATGCGAACCCCCGCTCCGTGGTGATCTCCTTTCTTGCATTTAGAACCAGGGACTTGGTGCTTCGTGCCGCGTGGAAGAAAGGAGAGATTCATCTTAGCCAGCAGCGGGTTTATTTCGATCAGGACTACCCGGCAGAGACCCAAAAGAAGAGGAAAGCTTACGCCCCTATTAGAAAACTTCTGAAAGAAAAAGGTCTCCGTTTCCAAACCCCGCCACCGGCTAAACTCCGTGTGTTTTTTGATGATGGCCCGATCACCTATGGCAGCGCGGTGGAAGCCTTGAAGGACCTGCAGAGGAGAGGTCTCGCTCCCGAGTGCAATAGCAACGTTGGTGTACCTGCGGCGGCGCCGATGGAGATATTGGACAGACTGTCCTGGGTGACGGTGGAGGCCAAACGTCGGAACACCGACGCACACAGAGAGAGAGCAAGGAAGAAACTCAGCGGATTTCGCCTTGAAGCTGGAGACACAACCGCCCTTTCAAGCTAAGCACCACTCGTTAAAACTATTGCGGTAAGATAAGGATCACAATGACTGACCCAGAATGTGGACTAAGATATGAATATTTGCGTATAGAGACGCTGTCAGACATTATCATAATAATCCTTTGTTTAGCCTTTGCCAATGTTAAGAAATACGTTACTGATTTAAAATAAAGTAGATAATACATGACTGTTTTTGGGAGCCGGTTTAAAGGCTCTGATCGTGCACTGAGATTATACTCGTACGAGCTATGTCAGTTCGCACTGGAGAGACCCCCCATGAGAAAAGTCCCATGGGGAATTTTCTCTTCACACAAGACTCCTTAATGAGTCGTTTTGTTGTGGAAGTCGTTCCTGTTGCAAGGTTAGAAGTTACAGGTTCTTTGTTTTTGATTTTTATAAATGTTCTGCTGTTATGGTCACCTTGGATGTGTAAGTTAGAGGGATTTATTCATTTAAAGATTTATGTTCCAACAGCAATATAAATTTATAACTATTAATGTTCACGGGTTACAGAATCCAATTAAAAGAGGAAAGCTTATAGCTAAAATGAAGAGAGAACAACAACAAATAATCTTCTGGCAGGAAACCCACTTAATCAAAGAGAGCCATGAAAAATTAAAAAAAATGGGTTTTAAAAGGACATTTTACTCATCCTACTCAAATGGACACGCTAGGGGTGTGGCAATATTAATTGCAAATAATGTGGACTTCCAGGTATCTAAACAAATTACAGACAAGGAAGGTCGTTATGTTCTGGTTAAGGGAACATTAGACTCAAATGAAGTAACTTTACTTAACGTATATAGACCCCCAGGACATGACAGAACCTTTATTGATAAAATGCTCGACCTCATATTGGCAGAAGCATCTGGGGTCTTGATATGTGGAGGGGACTGGAATGCTCAACTGCATCCTTCCTTGGATTCCTCAAACCCTTTAAAAAAAATCAACCCAGAATCTTTGTATATAAAGAAAATGATAAAAAGGATAGGCCTATTTGATGTCTGGAGGGAATGCCACCCATTGGCTAAGGAGTTCACCTTTTACTCTCACTCACATGGCTTTTATTCAAGAATTGACTATTTTTTTCTATTTAGAGCAGACAGATATAGGGTCCTAGACTGCAGTATTGGTACCAGAGACGTGTCAGATCACTCAGGGGTATATTTGACACTACGTTTAGATTCTCAACCTAAGACTACAATTTGGAGACTTAACACAGCTTTGTTGAACGATGATAAATTTGAAGAATTCGTTAACAAGGAATTCACAGATTACCTAGATTTCAATGACAGCAATGAATTGTCCCCAAGTATATTATGGGATGCGGCAAAAGCAGTACTACGTGGGAAAATTATTATGTGGGCATCAAGGAAGAAAAAAGAGAAATCTGAGCAATTCAATGACCTGACAAAACAGCTAAATACTCTAGAGCAGAAACATATTGAAACCAAAGACCCCTCCTTGCTACAACAAATTGCAGCAATAAAAGGGGAGCTAAATAGAAAACTCAATGATAAGGTTATACTTAATCTCAAATACGTAAAACAAACTTATTATGAAAATGGACCCCGAGCAAAAAAAATATTAGCCTGGAGACTAAAACAACAACAACTAGACAGGTCTATCTTTAAAATTAAAAATCCTATTTCTAATCAGTTGAGTTTCTCCCCGGAAGAAATACATAATTCATTTGAAATATTCTATAGGAAATTATATAGTCAACCCAAATTAACCGACCTTTCCTTAGTGAAGCAGTTTCTGGACTCGTTAGATCTCCCCTCAATTGGCATAGAGCAAAATAATTGGATATCTGCGGAAATAACACCGGCAGAGGTCGATAAAGCCATCTCAAAATTGAAGACAAGTAAGTCACCAGGTGGTGATGGATTACCAGCTGAATGGTATAAAATGTTTAGGAATTCTATAAGACCTTTGCTGCTAAATTGTTTTAATTATGTGCTTAAAGGAGGTGAGACCCCTCCATCCTGGAAACAAGCGATAATATCTGTTATACCTAAACCAGGAAAGGATAAAAGTGAATGTAGCTCATACCGGCCTATCTCGGTGTTGAATACTGATTATAAAATATTCACCTCAATTATTGTTAGTAGGCTAGAAAATATCATCCCTGAACTGATTGATACAGACCAGACAGGATTTATTAAAAATAGACGCACACAGGATAATGTGAGGCGAACGTTACAATTACTCGACATTATGAACAGAAATAATTTGAAATCTTTAGCAATCAGTTTCGATGCTGAAAAAGCGTTTGATTCTGTAAGATGGGAATACTTATATCTGGTCCTACAGCGGTTTGGCTTTAACAATACTCTCATAAGTTGTTTAAAATCAATATACAGTTCGCCAGTAGCCCGGATCAAAATAAACGGTGGCCTTTCAGGAACATTCCCACTGGAACGAGGATGTCGGCAAGGATGCCCTCTGAGTCCAATTCTTTTTGCACTTTTCATAGAGCCACTTGCTCAAAAAATTAGGGAAGATCCAGAAATTAAGGGAATCCTTTTTAAGGGAAGAGAATACAAAATCAGTTTATACGCTGATGATGTTCTGGTGACCTTATCTGACCCAGATGCCAGTCTACATAACCTCATGTCCTGCTTTCACCAATTTGGACTTTATTCAGGTTTTAAAATAAATATTGGAAAAACTCAGACCCTGTGTTTCCACTATTTACCGCGAGAGGATATAAGCAATCGGTTCAAATTTAATTGGAAAACAAAAACCATGAAATATTTAGGTATTAATATTACTAGAAACAGAAATAAAATATACAAAGCAAATTATGGCATTATAACGAATAAAGTAAAAAATAACTTGGACAGGTGGGCCCCTTTGATTCTCGATTTGCACAACCGAATAGAGATCATAAAAATGATCATTCTACCTCAACTGTTGTTCCTTTTTCAATCTTTACCAATAGAAATCCCTACAAAGCAGTTTAACGAGTGGAACCGGATCATCTCCAGATTTATATGGCGGAATAAGAAACCAAGAGTACGCTATAAAACATTACAATTACCAAGAGATAAAGGTGGGATGTCACTCCCATGTTTAGAAAATTATTATAGAGCAGCACAACTACAATTTGCGGTTTACTGGTGTGAAGAGGGATATGAAGCAAAATGGAAAGAACTAGAACTAAGTCAAATCGACATCCCCCTGCAAGCCCTGCTGGGGGATAAATACCTCTACACCAGATACTCAGAAGAGCTGAGCGCTTCTACAAAAGTCCCCCTCGGCATCTGGTTTAGAGAGTTCCGCAACCCACTTTTAGAGAGGAAAACTAGGTTATTAAGATGGATTGAACTTGATAGGGATTTTGTACCAGCACAACTTGACTCAAAATTCAATCAACTAACCAGAAAAGGCATTACATCATATTGCGTGATTTCTTCTGGAACCGATCTGGATAGTTTCCAACAACTACAAGAAAAATTTGACCTTGACAAACGAGACTTTTTCAGATATTTGCAGCTCAGACACCACTTTAATAAGAACATTAAAATATCGAAGAAATATGATCAAGACCTCATTAACGTCTTTTTTGATGCTTACAAAGATAAACCTTGCAAGAAAAAGCTGTCCAGACTATATACATGCCTAGAAGCTATTAAAAAAACATCAACATTTTATATCAAAATATCATGGGAAAGGGAGGCAAAAATATCACTGACAGAGGACGAATGGTTAAACGTATGCCAAATTAACTCCACCACCACCAGCTCAGGATGTTGGAGGGAATTTTCTTGGAAGAATATTGTTAGATTTTTCACTACCCCCAAAAGAACATTTACCCAGTCCGGTAGAGCTGAGGCTGGGCTTTGTTGGAGACGATGTAATAATGTAATGGCTGACCACTTTCATATTTTTTGGGATTGCCCATTGATCCATTCCTATTGGTCAAAGATATCTAAAGAGATAAGTGTAATTCTTGGTTTCGAAATTGAACACAATTTTAAAACTATATATTTAAGTAATATACCAAAAGAACTCAGCACTCAGGATAAGTACTTGTTGAAAATTTTATTGATTGCAGGGAAAAAATCAATTACAAGAAAGTGGCTTAGTAGGACCTCACCGACATTGAGGGATTGGACTGCGATCGTTGAAGAAATTTGGGAGTTGGAAAGGCTCACCTTCTCCATCAGACTTCAGGAAAACAAAATTAAAAAATTTTGGTCGAAATGGTTAACTTATAGGAACTCGAGAATAAATTGAGTTCCATTATTACTTCATCAGGTGCGGTATGAGGAGCCAGGTGTTGAGTAGCCTGGCAGGTCTTGGTAAATATGGAAACAAACTCCCATCCGCCTGACTCCTCACAGAACTTTACATACATTGTAACCCGCTTATCAGTTATTTGTCAGTTAAGTTTTATCTTATTGTATGATATAACTGTTCCCCTCCCTTGGTGACCTCTCTGTTTTTTTTTTTTTTTTTTTTTTTTTTTAAGTGTCGACTACGGTCCTGGTTGTGACATTCAATTTTATCTATTTGTATGTTTATTTACTTTATTTTTATTTCATTGTATACTGTTACGGCTTGATTTGTATAAAATCCTTTTCAAAAATAAAGTATAAAAAAAAAAAAAACTTCTGGAACCTTTTGATGAGGCTACCAGACACCTCTCTGCTGAGCAGACACCAACCCTTCAACTCGTTCTCCCGACCAAGGCAACTCTACTGAGGGGTCTGTCGATCCAGGACGGAGATGGTGTGGTTATGAAAGAGGTAATACACAACATTTGTGATTTAGGTTGTTAAAGTGGGGGTGACTACAGTTGCTGACAGGAGCTTGGCCCAATCTAATATCAGACAAATAAACACAAGAAAAGTATTGTGTGTTTGATGTTATCCAACAGGCATGTTAATTATTAAATAAATTCATAACTGTTCCGTGAGTAAAATAAAACACATTGCTTGTGTGCCTAAGAACTCATGCGCCATAAAAATGATGATGTATATATTATCATCATGATATCAAAGCATGTATCATTATGTGATTTCCCTCCTCCTCCCCTAGCTGAAAGTGAAGTTAGTCCAGGCAGTGGAGTTGAAGTTCAAGATCCACCTGTACCATAAGCTAGCCACAGCTTTCTCACCTAGCTTAAGGAGTTTCTTGAAGAAAACTCTCCCTGATCATGAGTATGAGGAGGTCATCAACAACCTGGCAGCACTCATAGAAACATCAGGGACAGAGGAGGGAGTGACAGGCTGTGTGGAGAAAGCGGGTGACTAACACTACCATGAACAGAGCACTCAGAGCAATAGTAAATAGCAAAATTACTTACTTTTATTTTGTGGCATACACTCACACACACTTAGGTGTGTGCAGCATCTAATAATAGGTCATGCTTTATATAGTTAAGACCTGTGATAGACATATAAATAGACTATTTGGATGACAAAGAACTATACTTCAAATGGCAACGTTCTATAATAATTTCTCTTTTTCCTCAAGGTTCACTCCCATCCAGCTCATCCACAAGGACCACAGAAGTGCATAATTTCTTCGCAAGTTGTGTCGTAGAGGAGGAGAGGGAGGAGGAAAGTGGCATTTTGGAACCACGGGGTCGCCAGTTGGTACTTGACTATATGACTGACTCCCACTGGACACGCTTCTAGTCTCTTCTTGACTTCTGGAAAGAGAGGTCAGGTGGGCTAGTGCCAGTTGCCAATAGGTTGCTAGCAATCCCAGCAACGAGTACACCTTCTGAACGTAGTTTCAGTGCAGCTGGAAGACTTATTGAGGAGAGACGGTCCAACCTCACTCCAGAGAATGTTGATGCACTCCTTTTTCTGCATAGCAACATATAAGGTTCTTGGAGGCATCCAGAAATGTGTTTAACGTTTAACGTTTGTTCTGATACTAATGTTTTCATATCTAGCTTTGTGAGCCATTTATGTATGTTATCTAAACTGTGAATGTTATGCCGTTATGCACTTTATTGTTAATTAAGCATAAATCTTTTTTTTTTAGTTTCAGCAATGTGAAAATAAAAGTAACTTTGTATTTCAAAGGAAACAATAAATTTGCAAAAGGCAACATTATACATTTTTGTTTATTCAACGATAAACATTGTCGTTTTTCTAGTTTGTTACTTTTATTATTTAATTAGAATTAACATTCCTTTTACTTTAAACTTATTGAAGACAGCAAGAACGGGAGTGGAGCGGGAGTCATTTGGAATGGGAGCGGGACGGGAGTGGGAGTAATTTTACCAGGAGCGGGACGGGACAGGATTTTATTTTCTACTCTGGCCCGGGATTGGGACGGGACACCAATTTTTTCCGTGGGAGTGGGATGGGACAGGAGTGAAAATCCACTCCCGTGTCACTCTCTATTACACACAACTAAAAGCCTATAATGTGCTGGTTGACGTATGTATAAATAATGGATGAAAGACTGCCAAGTGAATTAAAAATCAGATCTTCATTTCAATCTGGAGAGACTCAGACGGAGAAAGAGAAAACGATTAACAAATTTATTTGACAAAATGATTAACAGTTCTTTGGCGCTCGGGCCCCGGCTGAAGATTTGAGCAGTGAATTCCGACGAATTCAGATGAGCCCATCAACGCTGAATAGGGATGCTCCCTCCACACTGGTGGTGGAGGTTGGAAAAGATGACGTCTTGGGATGCTGGTGGAGAAGGGGAGGAGGTGGGTCGAGCACGAATGGAAAGCGTCAGGCGGCGTGGGTGTGGAGCCTTTTAAACGGAAGCTTGATTGAAGATTGGAGAAAGCGGGTCGAGGTCCGGAAATGAAGATGACGCTGTAGGTGGAAGTCTTCCAGCTTGAATTTGCGCCTAGGCTTCATTTCAGTGGAACAAAAGAAAAGCACAAACAGTAAAGTGTTGGCTGGATTTGTCTTTTCTTGTGCATTTTCTGAATTTTTTGTTACCAGCTAGGCCTCCATCCATTTAACAATAACTGTAGCATTGGAAAATGCATTAAAAGGATAAATATATTTTAATACAAAGTTCAGTATGTCCGTAAACATTACCATACAAACATGATGATTTGCATTGATAATGGTGTCTCTATGTAATATTTTTGTAGAAAATATAACGGCTGTTATTGAAATAATGTCCTCTGACAGGTCATTTGCACATCATATTAAAATGTCTGGAAACATTTTTACACAGAACAACTTTGCATGTTGCATGAAAGAAAAATAACATTCAAAAAGCAACAAAGTGGGTCTACTACCACCCCTGCAGAAAAAGGATAAGCATTATAAGCATGGTTATTTTTAAATTGACCAGATATGCACATTTTAATGTACAGTTTCCAAAACGAGAAAAGTTAAGAATTGATCTGGCCCTAACCCTAACTCATGGAGATCCATTTGGGTAGAAGCTCTAAATCTAATCAACCCGCTGAACTGCACAGCCTATTGACAAAAAAACTAATAGACCAATACAGTTTTTCTAAGAATTTTGTGTTTGCTGTAACACAGCCCAGTAGAGTTAAAAAAACAAAACAACTGCCTGGTTTAACTTTTTGGTCTTTGTTCATATGCTGTTATATATGTATATATATTATAGTGAGAGATTTATTGCATAAAACAAAACAGATGCACCCTTCTGAATTCTTCTGATCTCAGTTTTTTGAAAAGCTTTGACCTGCCTGTGTCAACTCCCTAGTTTACCCTAACTGTGACATCTTTTAAAATAGTCGACATTTTAAATCCAGCATGTTATCGAAAGGCCCTTCCTCCCAGCAGCTATTAGACCATATAACAATCACTGCTCCCAATAAACTTAAACACAAGTGTCTCCTCTATTCGATTTTTGTCCCTTTTAGTATTTTGTCTCATCTTTTTCTCTTCCTTTCTGTCTCTTTTACCTTTCAGCTTCCGTGTCCGTTGAACTTGAAATAATCCCAAAATAATATCTAATAAATTTTTGATTAGTTTCTATTTCATTTACATTTTATTAGAATGGCATTAACCTACTTCCACCTGCTCTGTGTGTGCATCAGAATGACCCAGGCTCCAACCCTGCACTTGGCTCTGCTTCTGCTGCAAGTAAAACCATGTCCTCTGTTGCAAACCTGTCCGTTTAATTAATGAGGCTGGCCGACAGACCTGGATTGCCATGGTGTTTATATGTATTGAGTTTAGATAGACATGATCATCCTCATATTAGGCAAATGGTGTTCAAGCAATCACGTAGACTGTGATACCACCAGAGAGCAATGTGTCTCATTTTCTATTGTAACCCATTAACTGAACAATGAGATAATGAGACTCTTCTTTCACTTTTTAATAAAAGTTAAACATCTCTATGTAGGTGACTAAAACTTGTTGAAGGGTCCAGATTTCCTTTGGAAAAAAGATCTTCCAATAAAAAAGTTAATGGTGGGAGAAGTTGAAGGGACAGATCCTGAACTCCGTACAGGTCATGCACACACCGTGCAGCCAAAAGAAGTGAACCCTGTTCTAGAGCATCTAAAGAAGTTCTCTGATTGGTCGAGAGCTGTAAAGGCTATCGCCAGACTCAAATGATGCATAAAAGAGTTTAAAGGTGTTCAAGAAAGAACAAAACAACAGATCTTGAAGAGAGAAGAGACACAGAAGTGTTCATTATCAAGCTAGTGCAAAAAGAAGCTTTTACTGAGGAAATACAGAAAATCAGATCTCAGAAGGAAATTTTTCTGCACAAACATAACAGACTAAAGCAGCTTAATGCTTTCTTGGACAAGTCCGATGTTCTCAGGGTGCGAGGAAGATTGTCCCAATATCCCGCAATTCTTGCCAAGGAGTCCCATGTATCAGCCCTCCTCGTTAAACACTACCACGAACGTGTACATCATCAAGGAAGAGGCATGACCATAAATTAATTGCGTGCAAATGTCATGATTTTGGTTCTGTTACCTGGTTTGTTCACCCATTTCACACCGGTTGTTACTCCGCCCTGTTCTTATTACTGCTCACCTGTTCCACCTGCGTTTGACGGTATATATTCACCCTTCAGACAAGACAGCAGTGCCAGTTTATTTCATCCTAGCGATTGATCTATTCCAGCGTTTTGTATTCTGATTACCTGTTCCTGACCTGTTCTGTTCCTTGACCTCCGAGTTTGCATGTTCCTTCCTGATCCGTTTGCCTGTTTCTAGACGCCCGCCCGACTTGATATCCTGCTTGATCTCTTATTACCCGTGTACCGATCTCTGGACTGTGACCCAACTTCGCTCTGGATTATCCCTTGGTACCTCATCGGCTTTCTGACCTCCTGTTACCGACCATTGACTGCGTTCCGGACATCGGCTCCTGCTCAACCCCTTCGGCTTTTCCTGCTCCCGTTTGCCTACACGGTTTTGACCTTAGCCTGCTCCCGGACCACCGCTACACCAGATCTGAACATAAGACCAGAGGTTCCCACTGAGATCACCGGCGCCGTCCGCTCAGTTTTTCTCAATAAACTGTTTGTTCATCCTGAATACTGGGTCCTTCTGTCTCTGGTCTTTGACAGCAAATGGCATATGGATTTTAGGATGTGGAAGTATGGTTTCCTCGCACATTTACCACTGTGTTAAATGTAGGCGATATAGAAAGACCACAAATGTCCAACAGATGGCAGAGTTACCTGAAGGAAGAACAGAAACAGCACCTCCTTTTACATATTGCGGTGTTGACTGTTTTGGCCCATTCATGATAAAGGAAGGAAGAAAGGAAGTAAAAAAAATATGGATTATTGTTCACCTGCTTATGTTCACGAGCTGTGCATATTGAAATACTTGATGACTTATCAACTGATGCTTTCATGAACGCTTCGGGTTCTGATTGCCATAAGAGGTCCTGTTCGACAACTAAGATGTGACCAAGGGACAAATTTTATCGGAGCCATAAGAGAGTTTTTGGAGCTAATGAAGGATATGGACCAAGAACCACAAAGAGCTATTGGTTGTGAGTTTGTAATGAACGTTCCATCAGCTAGCCACATGGGAGGCATCTGGGAACAGCAAATTTGAACAGTATAAAGCATATTAACAACTGTAACATTGCTAACTAGCAATGTTAGATAAATTCTCAAACAGACTTGATACAACTAGTCTAAGAACGCTCTTTTACGAGACAATTTGGCCATCATTAACAGCAGACCCTTAAGTGTGTAGTATCTTAATGATCCCTTGGGTCCAGAGCCTTTAACTCCCAATCACATATTAACAATGAAGTCTTCAGTTATTCTCCCCCTCCAGGACAGTTTTGCAGAGAGGATTTGCACTTGAACAAAAGATGGAGAAGAGTACAATTTCTATCAAACGAGTTTTGGCAAAGATGGAAACGAGAATATCTGCTAAATCTCTAACAGCGTCAGAAATGGCAGAAAGTTTCACGAAACCTGCACATCAATGATATTGTGATCCTACAAGCTTCAAAATGTAAATGGAAGCTAGCTCTTGTAGTAGAGACTCTAGAGAGCCCCGATGCCAAGGTTCGAAAGGTGAAACTAAAGACAAGTGAAACGACATTTGACAAAGGAAAACCACTGACAAGGTTGATATATTTAGAAAGATCTATTCATGAGGTAGTGACGTTACTTGAGACTAATACAGAGTAAAACAGACTTTAATCATGTAACGATCCGGGCACTGGAGCTGATCCGTTTCTCAGTTTGCTCACCTGCTCAGTCTCCACCTCTCTGCAATTAACCTTTACTGGCTCCACCTGTCTCCAGCTGCATATAAGCCCCGTCGGTTTCAGTATCCAATGCCAGAACGTCTCTAGCCGTACGGTGAGCACCTTCCAGCCTGTTATTATATCAAGCCTGTCTGTTGCCCGACCTGATCTGCCTCCCGTTTCCCGAGCCTGCCGAAGCCCTCCCTGATCCTGTCTGCCTGGAACCTGCCTGTTATTTCTAGGAAAAAAATTATGTTTATTTTTAACAGTTAAGATGTATTTTAAGTTGTTTGATTTAAGTTATTGTCATGATGCAGCCTGAAGGCTGCATACTGAACATTTCTCGTTCCGTCTCCAGTGCAGTCCTGATTAGGAACACCTGTCAGGCTGCATTCACCATGGACTCATTCCTCCTCCTCACTCCACCATATAAACTCACCTCAGTTTGTCCATGGTTACCAGTACCCATCTCCAGTCCTCTGAACATCATGCCTGTCCTGTTCCTGCTCGTGCCCTGGTCCTGTTCCTGTCGGTTCCCGTCTGCCAGTTCCTGCATCCTTGCAACATCTGTCTGATAAATGACTCTGGCTTTCATCATCCACTTCTTGCCGCCTCAATAAACTCTGGAAACTAGCTCTGTGTGTGTGCTGTGTTCTGGGTTCATCCAAGACAAATCATGACAGATTGAACCGGTCAAAGGATGAACTCAGTCACACATAGAGCTTGGTGCAGGAGCTGGCAGGACTCTGGGTTCGTCTCCCTGGGGTCGCTGTTGCGACGCCCGCCTCTGGTTTGTCTCGCCTGGGTCGCTGTTTCTGCGACGCCTCTCTTCTGGTTCGTCTCGCCTGGGTTGCTGTACTAAGACGCCTCGCCCCTGGTTCGTCTCGCCGGGATCGCTGTTCGCGATGCCCCATCTCTGGTTCGTCTGGTTCCGACGCTCTCAAAGGTTCCGGCGCTCTCAAGGTTTCTGTGCTTACAGAGGGTCCTGCGCTCATGGGTTTTGACGCCTTCCCCACGTCCACTTGGGTCCTGCGTCGACAAGGAATCCTGCACTCCAGAGTTTCTGCGCCTGTGAGGTTCCTGCGCCCAATGGGTTCCAGCTTTTGATTTGTTGATGACACAGCTTTATTTAGCCAACTCTGTGAAATCATCAATGCAACTTAATAACTTCTTCCTTTCTTCTTTAAAAATAAGTCTCTTAAGCATAGATGCAATTGGGCATGGGGCTGGAAGCACACATCTGTATGCGCTAGACAAAATAACCTGAGTACCTGTGTTTCAACAAGTCAAAATAGAACATGGAACTAAATATTATGAGATGTGTTGTTTCACATGTCTTTTCAGTGTATTTATGCCGCAGCATCAATGCTTTAATAGCAGAAATGCATGGAAAATTGAGCATAACTTCAAAGTGTAGCTGGTGGGTTTCCCATCTTTTTCACTGGCCCATAATTATTGTTAGTGAAGATGAAAGAAGAGTTTGATCTGAAGAGCTTTTAGGGCCTGTGCTAAGATCAGTGTTTTTTTCTCTCTCTCTCATGTCATATGTGAAGCAGTTTTGTCATTTTCTATAATACTCTGTCTTTTGTTTAAGCAGATAAAAATAGAATAGAAAAAAAGGAAACATGATTATTCCTAAATGCCTTCTTTAATCTAATAGTGTCATTATGTCCCTATTTAAACAGTATGCCTTCTTCCTGCTAAAATTAATTTTTAGCCCCAAGTTGTACTTTCAAGATGTTTTTTTATTATTTCATAGGGGCTTTACTATATTGTTAACATTATGTTACCAACAACTACAAGCTGTCTTTAACTTACTTATGGGAAACAAATCATACCAGGTATATAAGGACTTTAGCAAATAGGAGAAAAAAACATGACAGAAAAAGACTAAAGATAAGATAAGATAGACTTTATTGATCTCACAGTGGACAAATTCACGTGTCAGATCGGCTCAATAATCAAAAGAAGGTACCAAAAGGAGGAAAAGGTGTATAAGGCATTCACATATATACAGTGGATCGGAAAAATAAAAAAATAAAAAAAGGAAATAAAGCAGAGATTTAAGATGACTTATGTACATTCAAGATGACTTATATACATATGTATTTGACGTTGTACATTAAAGTGGTACTAGGTAAAGAACAACAGTGAGGTAGTGAGATAACTACAACAGCTGAAGTCACTTATTTAACAGGATTATTGCACAGGTTATTGCACAGGGTAATTAATTAGTAATTGCACGTTAGTTATTAAATAGTAATTGCACATTAGTTATGGCACATGTTATTGTAGTTATAGTCCAGCATTGTAAAGTCTGATGGCAGCAGGAATGAATGACCTCCTTTTTACAGACAGGGTGTCTAAGTCACTAAAGGAGCTGCTCAGCTCCACTACAGTCTGGAGCAGGGGGTGAAAGGTGTTGTCCATGATGGATGTAAGCTTGGACAACACCCTCCTCTCGGCCACTTTCTCCACAGAGTCCAGAGTGCAGCCCAGGAGAGAAGTGGACCTTCTCACCAGCTTGTTCACTTGTTCAACAAGTATATGTTGTTCAGAAAAGTTGTGAGTGAAAGTCTCCCCATTCTAAAATTTAAGACAACAGCATAAATGAACATTAGAAAAGGATAAAGCTGTTTGGACACATATAACATAAGAATATATTTGGACAGTGATACAGAACAAGGCATTTGTCAAAATCCTCAAGCACAACATATAAACTCAAATATTTAAAGACAACTGTCAAGCATTATGATGGAGGGGTGATGATTTAAACTTGATTTGACTTGTTTTACTAATGCATCATGCATTAGTAAAGGGTGTTTTGTGAGTTTTAAAACTGGCTATATTCCATATGGACATCAGGTATGATCAAATTACACTTTACAAGTAGGTATCTTTTTAAATGAACAAACATAAACTTCTACATTTAAAATGATGAGTGAATTTACAAAAGTGTGAGATGCAAGTGTCTGTTTTATTATATATTTATTCAGTAAAATGTTTTTTACTGAATATTTTTTTACACTGTAGTTCTATTGTTTCTAATTTTGTTTGCACAGTTGTTTCTCCTTCACTCAAATTCAATTCAATTCAAAAACACTTTATTAATCCCAAAATTAAATGGTGGTGTAGCTTATATTATACAGGTTTCTTCACCGAGTTGTTTTAGATGCTGCTGGCTACAGGCAGGAAGGATCATGATGGATGATAGTCTGTTGAAAATATTGTACAGGGTGGGACACTCATAATGTTTTTTCATGCTATGAAGAATCCTTTTCTGCATAGTCATTTTCACAACCTTCTTTAATCTTTTTAGGTTACTTTCAGTCCAGGGTTCTCACCAGCGCATTTTAATGTAACGGACCATTGCACTGAAAGATGTCAAAATTACACCGGAATGAGACTGTTATGCTCATGGTCAGTACAACACGGCTGTTTGAGAGCAACATAGAAAGGTCAGAAAAGCTCCTGACCGTCCGTCAGCACAATTATAAACCTCCTGAACAACATAAGCTAGCGTTAGCTGTTAGGTTATGAACAGCTTAATGAAGACTTAGACATCCTGTTTGTAAAAAGGAGCGCTACCACAGGTCATTTATTCCTGCTGCAATCTGATTATACAATGCTGCACAATAACTGTAACAATAACTGTAATTATAACTGTAACCACAACTAACTATAACTGTAACTGTAATAGCCTACGTGCAATATCTAATGTGCAATTCTATTTAATACATTCTGCAATAATCCTGAAAGATATGACTTCTGCTGCTATTGCACCTGAATATATGTCGATACACATGTATATAAGTCACCGTGAATGTACATAAGATATCCTCTGCCTTATTTCTATTTTGTATTTTTTATTCTTATTTTCTTATCTACTTCTTTTTGATCCACTGTATAAACGAGGACACACTGTATATACCTGATGCACCTTGTCCTACTTTTGGCACCTTCTTCTGATTACTGATTACTGAGCCGATGTGACATGTGAATTTCTCCAATGTGAGATCAATAAAGTCTATCTTATCTTATCTTATCTTAACAGCCCCCTTTGAGCTTCATGAAGCAACGCTCCACTCTTACACCGTTATGCTAAAAAAAAATCCTGGTGAGGACCCTGAAGTCAATTGCTCTGATTCTGTTACCCCAAAAGATGATGGCAGAAGAGATCACATTCTCCACAACAGACTTATAGAAGAAGATCTGCAGCATCTTGCTGCAAACCCTGACGGACCTATGCTTTCTCAGGAAGTACAATCTGCACTGTCCCTTCTTGTAGACAGCTTCAGAGTTGCGTCTCCAGTCCAGTTTGTTGCCTAGGTGAACACTGAGGTATTTTTACCTTTACACCACCTCCACTTGGACCTTCTCCTATTTCTCCTGAAATATACAATAATTTGCCTTGTTTTTATCCACATTCAGAATGAGATGATTGCTTCCACACCATGTCACAAAACTGTTCACTAGCTCTCTGCACTCAGCTTTCTGTCCATCTCTGTTGCATCCGACTGCAGAGTCATCTGAGAATTTCTGCAGATGACAGGAGTCTGTCTTGTACTGGAAGTCTGAGCTGTAAAGAGTGAAAAGGAAGGATGAGAGTACAGTCTCACCTGGTACTCCTCTGCTGCTGACTACCTGGTTAGACGCCCAACTCTTAAGTCTCACAAACTGTGGTCTGTTTGTCAGGTAGTTTCTGATCCAGGTGATTGTTAAGGCCTCCACTTGAGTCTTCAGTGGTGCCTATCTTATCTAAATGACAGTGGCTTTGTTGAAGCAGGTGTTAGCATCTTGATGGCATCTACAACTACTGATCCTTCAAGGCTCAGTAGTTGCTTGTTTGCTTAATCGGGTGGGCCAATGGAACTATCTTCAGGACCTTAATGATGTGGGTTGTTAAGGCAAAAACAATATTTAATTTAAACTTTACTAAATGCTCCAGCAGCTTTGACTTTTATCTCTGGATACAGGAGGATCATTAAGCATGTGAAAAGTAACTAAAGAAAATATCTGACAAAAAATAAAAAATACGGTGACCTAAAACTACTTGAATACATCTTTAAAGACAAGTTACATGCATATTCGCTGAAAACAGGCTTTACAGAAACTGCAAGGTTGGTTCACTGTTCAAAAATATGTCTTACTTACTCATTTCGCCTCAGTTGAGACTGTTAAAGAAATGTGAATGTAATCATTTTATTCTTATTAAGTTACAGGCATTTAGTTTAAAGAGCTGGCTTGCAGGAATGTTCTACTGTTTTAACGTCACACAGCAAGAAACAGATGTTTCTCCCAGACAAGGAATGTCTTGCTGTTTATGTTAATCCTACACCTCTTTGTGTGCCAACCCCATGTTGTAAAACCCCCCTTGTACCTTATTTTGTTTCTTAACCCCCATGTTGTGAACTCCTGAATCCTCCTGTCTCTTCTTTGATGTCTGACAATAAAGGCAGAAAGACACAGGTAGCCCAGCGCAGAGGGACCCAAGACTGTGATGGAACAGGCCTCACGTTTCTGGCTCCTCTGCCCTCTTTCTGCGAGAAGAGTCTAAACTTGTATTTGTTTGGTTTTTGTTCTAGGATAAAAGGGTTATTAAACTTATCAGAGACCACAGCAATAATCGAATAACGCTGAGAGACTGGATTTAGAGAAAAAAACAATCATTGGAACCCAAAAGTGCCCTGACCCACAAGGTACATTACATTGCCAAACCTTAACCCTTCCAAATCATTGTATTCTGGTGTTTCAATCACTTTCATGGACACGGGTGGCTAAAATCTAGCACCTAGGCATACATACTACTTCCATTATCATTGAAGAAAGGTTGGGTCGATTTATATAGCACCAATGCACAACAAATGTTTCCTCAAGGCATTTCAAGCACACAAAATTAAATACACCCCATTGAAAACCGAGTTATAAAACAATGCAGTGATGTCCATTTTATTGTGTTAACTGATAATTAAACAAATTGTCTAAAGAATCCATCCAACTGCATCCAGTCACTGACTTTGCAGCAGTCCCTCCGTAATTTAGCAAGATGTAACATTAAACAACTGAAGGAGAAATATAAACTTTATTCTTAGGTTTCATCAAAACTCTTGCTAATGGATTTTTGACAAGCAGAAGGCTTTTAAAGGAGTTTTATGGATTTTCGGATGGTAAAGAATTACAGTGGTCAAGCCTTAATGCAATAAATACAATAGCTAGTGTTTTCTGCATCAGTTTTGGACATGATATTTCTAATTTTGCCAATACTGTTGAGTTGAAAGAGGGAAGTCCGAGAAAACTGTTTCACATTAGCACCTGTCATGATATGTGAGGCTTTCGCAGAACCAAATACACATACGATTTTGAAAGCCACATGACAGAGTCGGAGCAGAGAAAGAAACACAGGGAAGGATATCTAACACTAAAGAAAACCAAGAGTTAGAGCTATAGTTGGTAATCGTGGTCAGAAACAAATTTTGTTATACTGGGTGAAATGGTTCTTCCATCCTAATAGTAGTCAATACATTATGTATTCAGAAAAGTGAATGAAAAAATTAGACCTCTATGAGAGCCACAGGCCTGTAAAAACTCTTACCAATCCCTGCGGGACCACCATTGTCGTCAGATGTTTTGCCCTACCCACGCCCCCGTCTGTCCCTTGACTTCTGGGGGTATACCCTTATCTATTGGTTTTCCCACATGCCAATTGTTGTGACGGGCTCACGGAATGCCAGTGTGTGTGCATGTTCCTTGTTAGTTTCCTCTTACTGGCTGTGCATGCGCACTTCTAGTGTTTATGCTTCCAGTTAGCTTCAGTGTTAGCCGTTCAGTGTAGTGCCACTGCTCTTACTTTATACTTGCTGAGAGTCGCAAGAAGCAAACTGTCTTACAAGTTTATGAGAAGAAGAGGAAGGCCTCAGAAGAAAGAAATAAGACCGGAGTGGATTTGAGCGATTTTTTTTTTGATGCGATCCCCCTAAGGAGCAAAAGAGCAAGTAAGACAGTCTTGTGCATGCGCAGTTATTCAAAAAGGGACTTTGGCGTTTCTTAGTAGCATATCCGGAAAAATTGCTACCTTTAAAGGTGCATTGCCACGTTATTTAACTTCTTTTTAAATGTGTATGTCAGTAGCTCACTGGTTGCATAAAAAGTTTTTATGAAAGATATGTTTGTCATACTTAGCTGATTATTAGTAGATTATTTCTTATTATATATATAGAAACAATTAAGTATTTGTGTATGTTTCTTAATGTATGAAATAAGTCCAGTCAAGGATTTTCTTAGCCTATTCCTTTGTTTTTCCTGTCTGTAATGTTTTTCTGCTCATGTACAGCACTTTGAATCATCTTGTCACTGAAAGTGCTATATAAATAAACTTACGTTACCTTACTTACTTGCCTAGGCCCGCTAAAAGTACTCACTACTCCCAACTTTTTTTCAACTGAGGAGCTCCCTTAAGGCCTAGGGTGCTTTGTGAATATTCTTTATCTTACTGAGATAAATAAAATAAAAATAATAATAATAATTTCAGAAATTCTTAGGTTTTTCCTAAAATGATGTCACTAAGCTCTACTTTCAGTCTTAGGATTCTTTGTGAAAACGGGCACAGGCCTTCTCTCCAACATCAGTATCTGACCTTGCAGATGCACTTTTTCAACAATGTGCAAATATAAAAAACACTTCTGAACCTTGTAGAAAGCCTTCACAGTTACGCTGAAGGGAATTTATAACTGCAGAGATTGGGCAAAAATCATATTATAATTTATGAATTTAGAAAAGGATGGCAGGCAAGTTCACACGAGTGTGAAGGCAGCATAGTGTATGTGTTTCTTTCATGCATCAGGGGACCAGATGCGCACAACTTGAGGCAACAAACTCAAGTTGTGCGCATCAACTTGTATTTGTGTGGGTAGAAATTATCTTTATTTTAACTGACTGATTATTTAAAAACTTTTCTTGTATCCATGTTTTGTCTTGGTTGATTTGCTATGAGTCATCCTGGCACACCCAAAATAGCTGTGTTTTTATGTTATTTTTCCCATTTTGATGAGGGCATTGGCAAAAGTAAGCAAATTGCTTGCATTGTGAGTAGGTTTTCATCACTATTAAATCCTGCATCTCGCAAATGGTTTACAGCTTCAAAGGCTTTAATCCTGAAAGATTTATACACCTTCCAAAATGCCGTAGGTGAAGAAAATAAAGTTTCTAGGTCTCCATTAATCCACTATCACATGCCACTTATAAAGCAATGTAGAAATAAAGAGATTTCAAAGTTCCAGCAAGAATTGAAATACAAGATAAATGCAAACATATTCTGGAGAAGAACAATTAGATGGTGTCATGATATTTGTCTTGGATGAACCCGGACACAGCACGCACACACAGAGCTAGTTCTTAGGAATTAGTTTATTGCATATTGTTGAAGATGGATGATGATGAACCCAGAGTCTTTCAACAGACGGAGGTGTAGGGTGCAGAAGCTGGCCGGCAGGAGGCGTGTGGAGAGACTGACCGGGAGGAACTCTGGAGCCGAAGACGAGCGACCAGGACGGAACATCTGAGCTGAGGACTTGGAGACCAGAACATCAGAGTCATGGACTTGAGACCGGAACAGCTCACCAGGAGAAGAGAACAGGAGTGGGAACAAAGCTGAGCTGGATCTAGGCTGAGACTGAAACAAAAACAAAGGTGACGGAAAGTCTATTGGCTGACTGTAACAAAAACTGAGCTGACAAGGATTCTGGCAGAGACGGAGCGCGAGTGAACACTATGGACCGGCGACGAGAACAGAATGAGGTGAGTCTTATAAAGAGGTGAACACAGGTGGCAACAGATCAGGGGTAATTGCAGCCTGACAGGTGACGGGAATGAAAACTAATTAGTGTCCAGAGGTGTGACTAAAGCTGAGCTAGGGAGAGCTAAGTGAACTACAAAATAACAAAGAAGCCAGACAAAACTTAAACCATGACAGATGGTAAATATGGTTCCAGTATACATATGGCAAAACAGGAAGTGTAACAGTTAAATGTTTTTTTTTTTTGTTTTTTTTTTTGGAAGGCTGGCTCAATTCTTGTGGTTTAAACCAAACTTAACTGAGTCACAAGTGCTCTTGTGCTCCTAAGTTTTAAAACCTTGGCACAATTAGGAATTGTTTAGGCCCCTTTTATTTACAGACAATTAATTATTATACAAACCTTTTTACCATTCATAGTTACTGGTTAGATGAACCCATTTATTATCAAACCTAATTATCTTAATGGCAACTTATTTGCCCTCTTAAATGCCTTTCCTTGCCACCACTGCAAGCTAGCAGTGGTGGCAAGGATTAACTGCTAGCTGTAAATTTTCGAGTTCACCCAAATTATTTTTATAATATACATTAATCAGTAGTTGCTGACTCTGTTTGTGATGTCATTAGCTCAGCATTTACTAAGCTACTGACACAACACTCAAATGTGTTTGTTGCAATTTCTGGAGATCTTAACTACACCTCACTTTATGCTACACTTACAATGTTTCAGTAGTTTTTCAACTGCTCTACAAGAAACAAAATCTTTGATTTTTGGTAATGCAAAACTTCTTCTTGAAAAGTCAGACCATAATTTTGTTTATAGTATAATAAACCTTTTACTATATGATAAAAAAGCTGTGAGGCCACATACTGAGACTGTACTCAGGCTCCATTCTTGCACCCGTATGAAGATGACGTCAAAGCCATAACTGAGTGTTTAACACTGCATGAAAAGTGTGATTTTCGTCCCCGTAAACGACCAGAGATCTCCCTCATTTTCGTCAGTTGACGACAATTTGCAACCCGTGCTTGTCGCCATTTATCAGTGCCACAAATTGTCGGAACCGGACAATGACGTATGTGGAGAGCTTTCAGAGTGCTAATCACCCTAATTAGCTTATGAATGCAGTGAAACTGCGGCCGGCCAGGCCTGGCTTGAACGTCCTTACTCAGTATTGGATGAAACCACAACTTTCAAACAAGTTAAATCACTCGTGATTGGTTGGCAGATCCCCAATAACAATGTGTGTGTGTATATATATATATATATATATATATATATATATATATATATATATATATATATATATATATATATTCATATGCTGTATATTCATGTTATCCTATGTAGGCTACTACACTATTATTAGGCACCCTCAAGGACATGAATGAATTTATAGAGGAAATGAACATTTGCCAGAAAGATGTTTATGCAAAGAAAGACCTTTATTAAAACAAACACAACTATATACAATGCAGGATCTGGGTAGAGGATTATCCAAAAACTACAACTCCGTGAACTGTCCGTTTGCCTCCTCGGGGTTGTAGGTAACTGGCGGCGTTCTTTCCGAGGCAGGTCCGTTGTGCGGACGCCTACTGTGCGTGGCTCTGTACTTCCTCTAACCGCGACTGTAGCTTCACACAGAGTTCAGAGAGATCCGGCCTACGAAATGACGGCGTCCGTACAATCCATCCAGAGACCCCGCCAACAACGCCATCTTCTTCGTCAGACATGAGGTCTACGGTGGCGGACTTCCAGAGTTCCACCTCGTCATCTGTTAGCACACTCTGTCTCGATTCCAGCAGCTGTATAAAAAAACAATGAATCAGTACTGTGTGATGGGATGCACTGCGTATGAACACAACACATCTGTCAATGCACCTAAAAAATAGTCACCAAATAAAGTCTTACCCTCTTTCTTCTCATTCGACTCCGAGCTGAACTCTTCACAGCTTCCGCCCGCAATGAGTTTTCTGGCTGTCCACTTAAAACAGGAAGTTGCCAATTTCACTGGTCAAAACTTTCAAGCTAAGTATGTTCAACATAAGATGATGCTGTCATGGTGCACCTTTTTCTGGACTTCTGCTCCCCCTTAGCCAGTATTCTTCCAGCCCAGTTACCTCCAGCCATCACCTGTGGTTCCTAATTAAGTTGACTCTGTCCACCTGTTCACCGGCATACTTAAACCCTCCTCAGTCAGCTCTTCGCAGCCGGAATCTCTCTCTCTTCCCGTCCCACTATACATGGCCATCAACTTTTTTCCTGCGCTCTCAGCGATCTGATGCCTCAGCTGTCCAAGTCTCCCATGGCTCCGTGCTGCTGCGCTTCTGGCCCTCCGGTGAGTTTCTATGCTTGGTCTGCCAGATCGCATAATCCTCAGGACTTCCTCACCTGAACCGCTCCTCAGATCCGCACCGGCCTGCCTTTATCTGCTCACCTCTCACCTGCCTCTGTCACCATCAATATAGACTTTTCAATAAACCTTTCTAAACTCTGTGTACGGCTGAATTCGGGTTCAACTACCAACTTTATGACAGACGCTAAATCCTTATCTGAACAGTAACAATTGGCTTGACAGTGGGGTCGTGGTTCAGCAGCAGATTTTCATAGCACGCAGTTTCCAAATGTTTTGCTCTAAATCACACATCCATGATCTAATTAGCTTGATATGAATGATCTTTCTCAACATACCAAAACCCCATTGGATTACATTACAATTTGGATTAATGGTACCCACGAGGACACTTATAAGGCTGTATCCCCCTGATAAATCATTAGAGCTTCCCGAGATTTTGTGTGCTTGACAGTGGATGACTATTTG
The DNA here is from genome assembly GCF_011125445.2 of Fundulus heteroclitus. Taxonomy (NCBI): domain Eukaryota; kingdom Metazoa; phylum Chordata; class Actinopteri; order Cyprinodontiformes; family Fundulidae; genus Fundulus; species Fundulus heteroclitus. Next base: position 26,036,887 of record NC_046381.1, read on the forward strand.
AGATCCACGTTGGGAGGAGCCAGTTGAGGTGGTGTTTTGATAGAACCCCAGCAATGAGCGCAATGAGCAGATATAAACACACATGTCATCATCCACTGTCAGTACCACACAACTGTAAGAAAGCCAGATGGCGACTAATATAATATAATATGAAGTAAAGCGGAAGTTCAATTGAAAAAACTCATCGCCTGCCTCCATCCAATCAGAGGCCAATCCGCCTCTGACGTGAGCCAATCGGCTACGAACCGCACCTCCATGAAGCACAATCAGCATCTCGCGCCCATCTTAAAAGCAACTTCAAATCCACGTCTCAGCCTGCTCACAGAGATATATACGTAGACGCGTCATAAGGCGCAGGTTCGCACGTCAACGTCACCGCCATATTGTATGTGGCACAAAAAAGTTGAGTTCTGTTATTGTGAACGTGAATCAGAAAAGATGCCTCATTCCTGTGCTGCATGGAAATGTATTCTGGCTGATTTCACTACTTGTATCTGCCTTCTATAAAATAAGGCTGCACCATGTTGCAAAACTGGACACACTAAAGCTGCAGAGTGGTAACACAGGCTGTATATATATATATATATATATATATATATATATATATATATATATATATATATATATATACACACACACACACACACATATATATGTATATTTGTGTGTGTATGACATACACTGTATGTGTTATGAATATAAGGATCAATTTGTGTGTGTATGTGCTATGAATATAAGGATCAATTTGTTAAATCTAAACATTGTGGTCTTCATTATTTCATAAAACCGTGTCACATGTGAACCTTTAGGAACAGACTTTTTGGATGAGTATTAAAGAGGTAAAATTAATAATGTGAGAAAAAAAGTCCTAAGTCAATAAAGTAAAAATAAACAAACACAAAAGTGATAATGTTATGATAAAAACGTCCTATTATGAGAATTAAGGGGGAACATTTCCAGAATAATCACAGTTTGCATAATTATTTCACTCCTGGAGTAATAAAGCCAGGTTATATTATTTTAAATAATTTTATTCTTCAGGAGAATGAAGCTAAAGGGATACGAAAATAAACTTGTAATATTACAAAAAAAAATACTACGAATACAAAGTATATTCAGAGATTAAAGTCCCTCTGATACTGTTTAAGTGACTGAGTAACTGCAGATTTGCCACATTTAAGATGGGCGGATGCTCGGACGCATCGCAGCATAGGCAGAACCCGCCCAATGACGCGTCTACTCTTATATTATGTCTATGAGCCTGCTAACCAGCAAGCGCAAACAGCATCGCATCATGTCGGATTATGAATCAGATGTCCGATTCAAGACAATAACAACTTATCCTCAAATCCTGCTGCTCATAGGAACGCCATCTAGCCGCACATCCATCCTCTCTGATCTCTGTATTCGCTCCAGCATATCTTAACCAGAGCTGACCTGGATTTGCTCTATTAGTTGGCCTTCCTCCGCTGTGGCGTCTCATTCCGTCACCAAACCTCTGTTTTCCATCAGCTCCGATTCCTGGCACAGTGACCTTGCAAATTCCCCGCTTCTCGCCAAGTAACGCAGATGCCATCCCAACTCTACCTCAGCTCCGGTCCCGCTCCGCTTCGTAGCGCTTGTCACCATAGACATCATATACGAAGACGCCCCATTGTACGCTGCCGGCCGCTAGGCCGACGTGCCTACAGGGCGGCCATCTTGGGTCAGACCACAGATCAGACAGCTGCTGTCAAAATGAATAGGAGGCAGCTCAGATCTCATTTTAATCATATGTTCACAATGATCGTGACCTTTCAGACAGATTACACATATTTATTCAGAACCAAAACTATTTAAACTGAAGTCAAACTGGATGAAAAATGTACACGCAATTACATATTTTGCAGTTACATACTAATCTAATATACACACAAATTATACACACATAAATCTCTCTCTCTTACTTCCAATATATATATATATATATATATATATATATATATATATATATATATATATACTGTATATATACTGTATGTATACTGTATATATAGGCTATATACACAGACACTGATCTACAGACAACAGCACTGATCTACATAGGAGCAAAACTATATACAGACAATTGAGAGCAAAGGTGCCCATAACAGCATTTAAAATTATATAATACAAACCGCAATCTGGGTGGAAAAAAATCAACAAAAAACCCAATAACGCAGCTTAGAATCAAATACATTACAAAATCATAGCAAAAACTGTATAATATTTTACCCCCCCCCCCCCCCACGAATCATGTTTATCCAATAATTTAGGATCATTTTGTTTGTTTTTGGTGTTTAATGTACTTTTCTCTACTTCCATCCCTGCTACCCATTAGCACATATCGTGTTTATGCTGTAACTGTAAAGCATGAGGGTTATCTATCATAAAATCTTCCTTATGGAAGGTAATTCCCCAGGATCTAGTTCCTTTTGTCCTTTTATTTGCGCACCCATAAGCGGAGTAAAAGTCGGGCTTCCTGGACTGCGCAGTCTTCCTGGGACGGAGCTCTGGAAGTTTGCTTACTTTCAATACAAAATCGAAATTATTTATTAAGTTAGACAATATTTTAATTCAATCAATTGGTCCCATGTAGCCCCTGAAGGGGTGACGTTTTCAGTCAGTTGATTTATCTGGAAATCGGGGGAGAATTCACCGGATTCAGAGTGTCTGAAAACATAAAGTAGATTTTCCTGAATTGACTTGTATTCTTTCTCACTGCAGCTTGGTCTGACCTAAGATGGCCGCTCTGTCGGCACGCCTCTCAACCGAGGACGCGGCGTCTACGTATTCATGTCTGTGCTTGTCACTACCCGATCCGTACCGGTAGCACGATCCGTACCATCGCTCATTTGCGCAAGCGCAAACAGAATAACTTCCGGTTCGCCAAAAAAATAATGTAATTACGGTACTGAAAATACTTATTTCTATACTTAAATCATTAAAAAATGCTAAACTATTTCGTAAATAAAATATTGAAGACTTTTCTGAAAGAAATTGATCGTTTTACATTCTCTCCATTGTATTGCTTGACGTCATCATCGGATATGCTCCAGCATCCTCCAGTCCGGGAAGTTATGATTGCATAACGTTTATCTGTATTGTCTGAATGCACTCTGTTAGTTTTATTGCTTCTTCAAACAGGACTGGAAAAAAATATTTAATCCTTAATTATACGGTGGATTTCGTTATACAAATAATCTTGTTTTAAACATTTATTTTATTAGAAAGTTAAAATTATCGATTGAGAAATTAGCGCCCTCTGGTGTACACATCATATACTAGAGAAGACCTCGTGATTATAGTGGCTGCATTGTTTTTTTTGTTTGTTTTTTTTTACAAAAAAAAACAGGGAATAGAACAAAGAACACACACAAAGCGAAGGCATACCTTATTAAAATACATTTATTAAGCACAAAATACATACATATGCAAATAAAATAAATGATAAAAAAAAATTAAAACTTAAAAAAAAATTCAAAATCAAATAAGTTTCTGTACTCCTATATGTGTTTATAGCTGGGGGTTGATGTACTTTAAGAAATGTTTTATATATTTTTATTTCCCTGACCACAACTGGGAAACATTTTTGCTATTAAAAAAACCAATGTATTTTTTATGTATTTCTGTTGTTTATTTTTTAGAATATTCATTATTGCAGCTAATACAAAGATATACAAAAAGAAACCCCTGCCTCGAAAAAATAAAAAGGAATAAAAAAGTAAGAAAAACAAAATATTTCCCACCGGAAGTTATTCTATTTGCGCACGCGCAAATGAGCTGATGGCACGGATCACAGCGCTGAGAGGCCCATCCTCCCTTTCGTCCCTGCGCAACTTTCAGCCGGATCTCCTCTCATGCCCGCTCCGAGCAGCTCAGGGTAACATGTATCCACTCATGTTTTCATTCATATTACATGCATTTCGCTCATCATGCTTTTGAACTGTCCGTCTATTTAGGCAGAACATATCCCATCCATTCTAATGTTTGTTTTTGTTTTTTTCTTCTTCTTCTGGTTTTGGCGGTTGGCAACAGGCTTGTAGTAGCATTAGTGCCACCTACTGGTTGGAATATGGTTCGTGATGGACTCCATATATCTTCTTTCTACAGTAATTTCTTGCCCACAGTATGCTTCGATTTTTAAGTGTTAATTAAGTTTGTAGGCTGAAATGTTAACCTTGTTATCATTCTCCTCCTTTGTTTTTTCCCATTTCTGTGTTCTCTTACAATCTTTGATATGGTAACGTTCGTCACGTCTCCCCTTTATCATCAACCTGCAGGCTGTATAGGGCTTGGGCGTCATGACGTATTACTTTGTGTGGCCGCCATATTGAATGCCTCCGCCGCCGCTACTCAGACTACTGCCTATGACTACCGCGTACTGTACTCCCTCTCTCAGCCATGTTTTAATTTGATTAATTTTACCTTAACTTGATTTCAACCATGGTAAACCGTTGCTGTGTTGTGGGCTGTAACAGCGCAACACATGATCGCCATGGGAAAAACATAGAAAATGGGTTAACTTTCCACCACTTTCCTGCCTGGAGGCGCAACCACGGAGTTGTCGGCTCGCTTGGATCGCGGCTTTAAGATGACCGATCATAACTTTCCACAGTATCCCAATGTCAATGAGAGTGTGTTTCCTGCATTTTCATTCTGGTAAGTTAAAGATGCACGGTTTTATTTTATAGCCTACATTGTTTCTTTCCTTCAGCCGCAACACCACATACATGCACATAAATACTAAAACGGCAGCGGGAAAAGGCTCAAATACGTGAGAAACCCAGAGGGTTTAGGGAGGGTTGGCAGTTAACGTTACTAACTAAACCTTTGAAACACATAGCAGCTAGTTAAAAGTACATTACATGCGTGAGTGGTTGTTAGCACTAACGGTTAGCACGTGCCAGAGCCTGTCTGAGCACAGCTTACCTTTGTACGAATGACTGTGTTCCCACTGTTTGCTGGCTTTAAGATCTGCCGCTCCTGAACCCATCCATTCGTGAACTGCACATGAGACTCCAAGGACTTGTAGCTTTGGAACTGTTCTGAAGTATAGGCGCTCACACCACAAACAAGGTAGCCGAAGACGTCTGATATGCAAAACAGCGGCAGCAAGTTGTCGTCGGCACTTCATAATAATGCTGATTTTGTCAACATACCGGTCCCTGGCTTCTCTATTTAATGTGTCTCGGTAAATTTCAGATCCTTTTCGGGATTTTAACATATTTTTTCTATCTATTCTTTCTCAACTCTACTTCTACGTCTCTTCGTTCAACAACGTTATGTCAGAGGTATTTTAACGTTGCGTTGCCATCAACAAGGCCGCCACGTCCCACAATGCAACGCGGATCCCAAGCCCTATTCCCTAGATGGTAACATGTATTAACATTATTTTAACATTTAGTTTAAAAGGTCATCTAAACGGGAAAGTGAAAGAGGCCAATACCAGGATAAAACCACATAAACTAGGCCTACATGCTTTTCATCTGTTTCCTTGACGTACCACTTAAAAGCATTACATTCTGTCAGAACAGATCTTATGACAAAGCATTAATATGTGTTATCTGTGTCTAATTGCTTTTCAGCAATTCAGAGGTAATTAGTGAAGATGTAATTTATAGGAATAAAAAGTAATAGAAAGTATGAAACATTGCAGGGCCACACTGTAGGCTATTATTTATTTATATATAAATCCAAACAATGTAAATCGAAAGGTCTTGAATTATGTTACAGCATGTTTGAACAAAAAACGTTTAATCAGGAGACATGCTACAATGTCTCCCTGCACACACACGTACACCAAAAAACAACAATAACGTCTCACAGCACCTGAATGGAACAACGTGATGACAACAACGCGACAACTCATTTGTGAAAAGCGCAGGTCCTGTTTGGGTTGGTCAACAGGATCTGTTTGAGAAGAAGAAGAAGACATCCCAGAATCTTTGCTAACACTAAACCGGTGTCAACCCAACAACGTTGCGTGGCGGTTCCCGTTGGTCATCTTCGAGTGAACAGCAGCTAATGCCCGATGTCAAGGCTGGAGGAAGGACGGAGCTAGAAGGCAAGTATCAAACTGAAGCTGAGTAGCATTAGGTTTATTTACCATCATGCTTCTTAATTACTCAGTCGGCACTAAATCCGCTAGCATGTGGACATGTTAGCTAATTATGACGACAAAAGCATGACCGTTGGCATCTTCACGTTGTGTAATTATATATTGTGTACTATTTTTATTATCATTACTTGTGTGTGATGCCGATGAAACACTCTCTTGGGCACGGAATAAATTCGCTAGCTAGCCAGCTAGCTAACATTAGCTGAACTAAACTTGAATGGGAACTGCTATGTTCGCTATCTAGGTATAGGACTTTGCTGAAAGCTGACATAACATAAGTTCAGAAACTGTGTGGTAGTTTACTAGTTTTAGTTTAGTTTACAGTGCACCTCCGTCACATTTTCAACATCTCAAATAGCCTATGTCCCCGCTATTTCAAATAGACACGTTAATGGCGTTCCGTGAGCGAGCAATTTTTTTAGAACGTGACATCATATCACGTGGTACGCGGTAGGGCAAACTTTGTAGGCATTGTCCTCCGCGCTTTCGCTGTAAAAGAGCTGTACGTTACCCTTGGTTTTACTCGGTAAAACGACTGCTTTTTCCAAGTCTAAGACGTCTCCTAACCATGGTTTTTAAAAATTGTTGTTATGGAACGTGCAACAGCGACTCGAGATACGCTGATAGGCCGCATATGAATGATGTTTTCTTCATTAATTTCCCGAAAGTCAAGACTGCCAAGGAGAAATGTGTGCGCTGGGTACACTTAAACTCTGCAGTCATATCTAACCCTCAGCAGCTTTAGCTTCCGCTTCAGTGAACATGAATGTTCATACTGTATTCCCAGGGAAATTCCAATCTTTTGCCTCTTGGAATGATTTTTTTTTTTTTTACGTTTCTTTTTCAGTGGATCTTGGACCTTTCTTCATTGTTTCCACAGTTCGCTGGCAGATGCTTATAGCCATTAGCTGCTTCCTGCACACGTACTTCCGTTGTTATTATAAATGAACATGAAAGGCTTTATTTACTAATAAACTGAGCAAAAGCAAAGCGTAAAACGCCCAAATAACAACTAATATGCCAGCAGGACGTGACAATCTTTCATAAAAGCTTTGTATGCAACCAAAGTGAGTTTCCGACGTATAAGTTAAATAACGTGGCTATGCACCTGTTAACAATTTACCAGTCAATTAGCAAGACCCTTGTTCCACCTGTTTAGTGCTCTATTTAAACCTCCCTCTGCCTTCAGTTAAGCACTGGGCTGTCTTCTGCTATCCACCACTCCATGCCAGTCCCTCTTTAAGTCTTTGTATTCTGCTGTCCATTCCTGGAGAAGCTCTGCTCTTTGTCCAGGTGTCTCCTGTGAACTGCTAACCTGACTAGCTGCTCCGGAAAGGCTCTGCTCCATGCCCTGGTGTCTCCTGAGAACTGCTAACCTGTCAAGCTGCTCTGGTGAAGCTCTGCTCTGTGCCCAGATGTCTCCTGAGAACTGCTAACCTGTCAAGCTACTCTGGTGAAGCTCTGTTCTGTGTCCTGGTGTCACCTGATAACTGCTAACCTGACTAGCCGCCCAGAAGAACTTCTGCTCAGAGTCCTGGTGTTGCTATGAGGTCTGCTAGCCGAGCAGCACTTAGTGAGTGTGGACTCTTTCTCTCCGGACCGTCAGCTCCTGCCATCACCTACATCCCTGACCTTCTGCAGTCCTGAACCTTCGGTCTTCATCACTCACCACCCAGCATATTTCCTCCAATAAAAACTCAAACTTTTAGTCCCGTGTGTGCGTCCTGAGTTCATCGATAAACAAACCCTGACAGAAATATATAGACATTTCTATACTACTACATTCTACCCCCCCTTCTTGCATCGTCGTCCCGACGATGGCCAATTCATAGCTAATGCCATCAGTCCCAAGGTCTAAACAAAGCTGTTACAGTTGACAATGATGCAGGAGAGCCCCCAGGATGAACATCTGCTGCTGGCCGTGGGAGACGGTACATATTAGAATGTTGAACGGTTGGAGCGATGCAAGGCCACAGGGTCAGCACCGCTGACAGATGGAACAGTCAAAAATGTAGAAGGTTCAGTGGATACAGCAGGCTTAGAAGGTAACCCGGGTTCCTGAGATGCAATTTGAAACTGTGCTCTACTCGACGGTAAGGTAGAAGCACCACTAGGGGTGGCTGTTCATAAAACAGATCATAATCAAATGGGCCATCATCCTCAGACAGCCCCTGTTCAATAGGAGGTGAGTGATGGGGCGTAATGTGATACTTAATACTTAATCTCAAAATCTTAATACTTAATCTCAAAATCAAAAGAGGCTAGCTGAGCAGCCCACCTCTGTTCAGTGGCAGCCAATTTAGCAGTGGCCAAATGGCTGAGAGGGTTGTTATCGGTGTATACAATACACTTATTCCCCAATAGGTACTCTCTAAACTTGTCGGCCATGGCCCACTTAAGGGCCAGAAACTCAAGCTTCATGGAGCTGTAATTTGCCATGTTTCCCTCAGTGGGTCTCAAGCCTCAGCTGGCGTAAGCAATCGGTCTCACCTTGCCTGCCTGCATTTGAGAGAGGACTGCTCCCAGGCCACCATGGCTGGGATCAATCTCCAAGATGAACGGTTGAGTGAAATCTGTATAGGCTAACACTGGAGTTGTTGTTGTTAGCTTAGCCTTCAGGGTTTCAAAGCTGGTGTGACATTCATCAGTCCAACATGTAGCAAGGGTACAATCAGATTTCTTACCAATACCTCCACACTGAGCCACAGCTCTATGCAATGGAGCTGCCAGTTTTGCAAAGCCCTCCACAAAACGACGGTAATAACTGGCAAAGGCAAAGAACGACCAAGGTTCTGAGGCTTTAACGGGAGTTGGCCAATTGGCTACAACTTCGATTTTACTGGGGTCTGTAGCAACCCCTTCACCAGAGATCACATGCCCTAAATCAGTGGTCGCCAACCCGACGATCGCGATTGACTGGTAGATCTTTGAAACATTCCCTGTAGATCCCGATGATAGAATAGACCACGGATGCGCGAGCTGCCACTAGGGGGTGCGCGAGCTGAAATCTGTAATAGCGTCTGACAGTGTTTTTTCCCCACACCATAAAGACGTGTAAATAAACATTTCCTTTGTGTAAATCAAAATCAAAAACTGCTAAATTAATAAATAAATAAATAAAATGTGTTGACATGAAAATCTATTTATTTTTAGTCTTGTTCTATGCTTCATTTTAAGATTAAGTGATATTCTCTCGCCCACACCCCGTTGCAGCCTCGGCTGCTGCTGGGGGGGGGGGTATTAGTGATAGACGTGATTTCTTGACCATGTTCACGCACATAGCTGCAATATGTTTCATTGTGATTCAGACAAGCGCAGTTCATTTCAAAGATGCAGTTTTAGCGCGTATTCCGACAGGGACAAACCCGCGGTGGAGCTGAAGTACGTTTCCATCGGCGTGTTTACCTGCTGAATGTAACCGCTGTAAAAGTTTTTATTTCTCTGATTAATAACATTTATGGACCGCTCTGTTATTGACACTCAGGTCTGCTCTGCCAAATCTCTCTCTCTCTCTCTCTCTCTCTCTCTCTCTCTCTCTCTCTCTCTCTCTCTCTCTCTCTCTCTCTCTCTCTCTCTCTCTCTCTCTCGCACAAATCAAATTAAAGTTCTTCGTGGTTGTATCTTGCGACGTAAATTGTGAGTCAGATCAAGAAGCTGATGCACCAAATAAACAAAGTGAGAACATAAAAGGGTAGAACATCAGTTTAGTCTGTGAATGCACCAGGATGGCTGCTTCAGAGACGTTTCAGGTTGTGAAGGAGTGGCCGATCTGAGCTACTCTTTTTTTCTTTGAGCCACTGATGCACCTGAAAATCCTCATGATTCTGTTGTGGATTTTGCAACTTTATTGCAGTTTAATTCAAATTATGTTCTAATTTTCTTCCCACAACTTTGGTTATGATGGTTGTATTGATTTAACTGCAACAGATTTATTTTTAGATTTATGAGTTAATTCATGAATAAAAGACTTCAAGTTTGAAGTAGAATCTGGGCTATTTTTCTTGCAACGCCTCTACAGGTAGATCTTGCTTCCCACCAAAGTGGAGGTCGGGGATCTTGGGCTTAAAAAGGTTGGAGACCACTGCCCTAAATAATGCACCTCTTTTTGAAAAAGAACATTTACTGAGCTTTGCTTTAAGCCCCTGTTGTTGAAGCCGACCAAGCACCACCTTCAGGCGATCCAGATGTTCATCCACACTTCAGAGAAAACAACAATGTCATCAAGATGTAACAAGACAGACTGATACTGTTTATCACCAAAGATCCGCTGCATTAGCCGCTGGAATGTGCTAGGCGCATTACAGAGCCCAAACGGTATTCGGTTCCATTCAAACAGCCCAAAGGGGGTGCAAAAAGCAGTTTTTGGACGATCTGCCTCCACAACTGGAACCTGATTATACCCGCTAGCTAGATTGAGGGTAGAAAACCAGCGTGCCCCAGACAAGGCATCCAACGACTCTTCTATTCGTGGAAGAGGAAAATAATCTTTTCAGGTCTTGCTATTGAGTAGTCTATAATCAACACACATACAAATACTCCCATTTTTCTTTCCAACTAAGACTATGGGAGATGCATACGAGCTACTACTCTCTCTGATAATCTGTGAAGCAAGTAATTGGTTGATATGATCCATTACCACCTCCATAATAAGAAGGGGGAATACGCCTGTAGCGTTGTTTAACCGGAACATCGTCAACCAGAGGGATGCCATGAGCTATCACACTGGTACAACCCAGGTCACCATCGTGAGATGAAAAATCTGGCAGGTACTGATAAAGCAATGACCTCACCTGGCCTTGTTCTTCCACAGCCAAGGAGGACAAATCCAAATCCTCTACCTGCTGTTGCACATTGACAGAAGCTATCTGGCTCGCCATGGTGGCTACTTTTGCTGGGACTTCAGTAATTCCTGCAGGGAGACTGACAACATTGACAACATTTAGTGTGCCAACAACCGTGTGGGGATATACCACCACCTCGGTTGAACTAACATTAATAATGGGCACATAAGCTGTACCCCTGATTACTCGAACCAAGGCAGGGGAAGCAAGCAAACCAGAAGGTTCAAACAAAACGGTACAGCCCGAGTACCCATCAGAACATGTGGCAGCCACAATTTTCATGACTCCCCCAGGAATCCGACAGCCCTTTTTACCCCTGATCTCGACCCTTCCAGAACTACGCCGAGGCTCTTGTGAAAAGGCAAACTGGCACTGCTGCAGTGCCTGCATGACTGGCTGAGGGGCCTTGGAAACACCAGACACAGAAGACCAGGCTACACCATGCAGCCCAAACAGTTCTTAATAAAACACCTCCTGATCACATTCATCCCCAAAACCCCTGAGATTTTACCTGGGACCTCACCACAAGGGTCCTGCCCGATCAAAACCACAGAGGTGTAAATCAAGCTCTAGATAGCCGACATAAGGAATCTTAAGGCCATTGGCAGCTCTCAGCTCCAACCAATTACATGATTGGAGGCGCTCTAAACCCCAACACTCCATATGCCGGCGAAAGAAGCTTTCAGTAACCGTGGACACCATTGAACCAGTATCCACCAAACATGTGACTGTTACTCCGCCCATGACTACGTCTGCATGGGGACAAACTGAAAGCAGTTTAGAAGCTCCTAAACTTCCCGTAGTGACCTGTGAGCCAGTAGCATCCCCACTCAAACTGTGGCTCGGCCGTTCGGTGGGAACTAGTTTTCCGCCATGTTAGCAGGATGGGACTGAGCAGCTAATTCTGGTGGGATTTGGGTTTGATGGGTGGAACTCCGTCACACTCTCGTGCAAAATGACCAGGCTGATTGCACCGCCTACAAATTACTGGACCAGTAAAGGGTGAATGGTTAGGGCGACAGAAATTCTGCAACTGAAAAATGCTCTCACTAAGCTGCTGAAGCTGCTCTTGCTGCCGTTTTAGCATTTCTCTTATCTGACTCATTTCTGTGACTAATGTTAAAGGGACCACCTGAGGACCACCATGAACCCCATACTGGACAGCATAAACTGAAGGAACCGACTGACTACGGCTCCTTGCACCATGAGGAACCCCTTCGCATTCCCACCGGATTGCTGCAGCCCTGACCTCCCATAATGTGCTATCTGGCCTTGTGCGTACCAACTGCTTCAACTCACGGCATAGGGAACTGTCCAACACCTGCTCGACAAATTGGTCTCTTAGCAGCATCTTACAATTCAACAAACCAGCGGGTGCACGTTGCTTTACCCTCTCCATGAGGCCCATTATTGCGAGGGAGAACTCCTGAAGACTCTCTCCCTCTTGTTGTTTTCTAGAAAAGAAGGCCTCTTGAAGAGCAACATATGATTCTGAACAACCATACACCTCTTGTAGGATGGCAAAAACCGGGTCCTCCCTCTCTGCACTAGAGCTATACTTTATTTTATCTCGAGCCTCTCCCTCCAAGTGATCAAACAGAAAAAACGCTTGGTCAGCCAAAGACAAATGTCGCGCTCTTATGCACGCCTTCGCTTCCTCCATCCACTCACTCAAGCCTATACCTGGCCTTCCTCTAAAGATTGGACATTTCCTATCTCTAGGCACAAAAATCAGTCTCTCTGCTACAGGGACACTAGGCGGGGGAGGGGCATTAGGTAATGCTGAAGAAGTGGACGGCTGAGCACTTAAGCTAGCCTGTTCTTGTCGCAACTGCTCATTGTCAGCTCTTAAGCTTGCTACCAGCTTTTTAAGTTCCTGAATTTCTGCTTTCATGATCACACACAAACAAACAACCTGAGGTTAAACAGTTAACACCTCACCTACCGCTTCACGGATCTAAACAGGACCACTGCTGCTCTGTCTCCGAGTAGATCAATCTGCACACAAAAAAACACACAAAAAAACCACAAAAACCACAAATATAAACAAACCCAAACAAACAAACCCAGATATTCACAAAAGCATAATCCTGTCAACAACGCCAACCCTTGTCAGGGTTTAGTTTTGGTCTTGCTTCTTTTTCTGTGAGTTTTCAGTTCATCATCCTTTCACTCAGCTTACCCTCCACTCCCGCAGTAATCAGTCACACCTGTTAAGCTTTAATCAGACAGAATCCACTACACCTGCCAGCCTCCCTACCTAAGTCTCCCTCTGCCTTCACTTCCCTGCTGGTTCGTCTTCATTCCCCTGATGCCTCAGCAAGAGAATCTCTCACGTCTTCCTGAGCATCTACTGTCTGTTGCTCTTCAGCCAGAAATCTACCCACGTTTGGCTAAGCGTCAAAAGTCCCTAGTCTGGCTAAACCGGAGATGATCCCACGTCCGGTCGTCAGAGTTCCCCGCGCCCACCTGCTACCTTCCAGCTTCAAGTAAGGCCTGTTCCTCTGTTGGATCAATCCTGTCTCCTCTGTGCCAGGACTCTCAACCTGCTCTGGAGGCTTCCTGTTTCAGCGGTGCAGCGCCCGCAGTACTCCAGCGTCCTCCAGTTCATTGGCTTATGTATTGGTCCGTGAGGCAGACACCCTATCTATTTTTAAGACTAATCTTAAAACTTTCCTTTTTGACAAAGCTTATAGTTAGAGTGGCTCATGTTACCCTGAGCTATCTCTATAGTTGTGCTGTGATAGGCCTTGGCTGCTGGAGGACATCAGGGTCTAATTTTCTCACTCTACTGATTTCTACTGTTCTTCAGTCTACTGTTCTCCAGTTTTGCATTGTATTACATTGAAATGACTATCGTCATTTCAGCTTTTAACTTTCTGTTCTCTCTCTTTTTCTTCATAGTAGGTACACCTGGTCTGGCGTTCTGTTAACTGTGACATCATCCAGAGAAGACGGCTCACCCGCTACTACCATCTAATGTAGAACAGATTACTAGATCAATGTGTGCTTCTGTGCTTTTTTGTCTCTCTTGTTGTGTCTCTGCTCTGTCTTCTGTAACCCCAGTCGGTCGAGGCAGATGACCGTTCATACTGAGCCCGGTTCTGCCGGAGGTTTTCCTTCCCGTTAATGGGGAGTTTTTCTTCCCAATGTCGCTTCATGCTTGCTCAGTATGAGGGATTGCAGCAAAGCCATGTACAATGCAGACGACTCTCTCCGTGGCTCTACGGTTCCCCAGGAGTGAATGCTGCTTGTCGGGACTTTGATGCAATCAACTGGTTTCCTTATATAGGACATTTTGACCAATCTGTATAATCTGACCCAATCTGTATAATATGACTGAACTTGATTTTGTAAAGTGCATTGAGATGACATGTTTCATGATTTGGCGCTATATAAATAAAATTGAATTGAATTGAATTGAATTGAATTGAATTCATCTTCCACCTGCCCGTTCTGGTATAGACTTTGGTTCACCTCCTTCCACAACCCATCCTCCTTTCAATAAACTTTCTTAAATTGAAGCTCCGTGTGTGTGGTGTGAGTTCGGTTCATCTCAGAAAAACATGATACACTTTCTTTCAAAATAGGCCTATTAAGTTTTCTCATTATCCAAAGTGGGTAAGTGGCTAGAGTAGCATAATTGCTGTAGTATAGTAAGATGGTTACCGACATTCGCTTTTGATGGCCATTCAGCTTTTTGTATATAAAACATATGTGCTTATCTTTTCTATTTTAACAATGGTGTCCTTAAATGTTGTTAATTCTAAATCTTTACTTTAAAGATTGTAAGATATAGACTAGTTTAAAATATTCTAATTTTTTTGTTTTTCTTTGATTCCAGCTGATGCAATAAAAATTAAAACCGCAAGCGGTGATGATCGGCCCTCGCAGCCAAGCGCTGCTCTGGCCTATTGGCCACCGCGGGGGTTCGCGCACCGCCGGTCGCCAGCCACTGCAGAAGTTGTCACGCATTTTTCCCGCCTGTCCATCGGGCGATTCACACGAACGCGTTGGGCAGCACTCCCCCACGACTCACAAAAAATCTGGTGAAGATCGGTCGATGCAGCGAGGAGATACAGCCGTTGAATAATGAAAATGCATTGGGCCACCGGACCGGACTAAAGCGTTCAGCGGGCCTGATTCGGCCCGCGGGCCATACGTTTGACGCCCCTGGTTTAAACATTAGTATACCAATTTAATCAAAGGTATCTTACTAGCTGGTAATCCAGCTTTATGTCAAAAGTTAACAAAACCTTTTTAGTTCTTTAAAGTTAATTGTTATTTCATGTGTTTAATGGTTTCGTTTCTTGCCTTCATTAAGACAGCTTTTATGAACGTTTGACAGTTAAATTGGTGGATAAACACCCAAAAGAAATACTGTAACAGTAACACTTTATCAATTGGAAATATTGCTACAGTATAACTTTAGCAATATTCCACATGTGGCCTCTGGTAATAAAGTCAAAAATCTTGGTGCTATTTTTGACCAAGACATGTCATTGAAATCTCATATTAAAAAGGTTTCCAGAGTTTCCTTTTTTCACGTTCTAAATTAGAAACATTCTGTCCAGGAGCAATGCTCAAAAACTAGTCTATGCATTTGTTACTTGAAGGCTGGACTATTGTAATTCTTTACTACTATAAGGAAGTCCACAAAATGCAGTTTAAAGTCTTCAACTGATCCAAAATGCTGCAGAAGGAGTTCTGATGAAAATCAACAAGAGGGATCATATTTCTCCAATTTTAGCCTTCCTTGACTGGCTTACTGTTAAATCAAAAATAGAATTTAAAATTCTTCTAACGCATAAAACCCTTAATAATCAAGCTCCATTATATATCAGAGCTCTGATTACCTCGTATGTTCCTAACAGAGCACTTTGCTCTCAGACTGCAGGTCTGCTGGTGGTTCCTAGAGTCTCTAAAAACTTTATTGATCTCACAATGGAGAAATTCACTTCTGTATTTTAACCCATCCCCTTAGGGAGCAGTGGGCTGCCACTGTGCGGCGCCTGGGGAGCAATCAGGGGTTAAGGGTCTTGCTCAGGGACACAGAGTGGCAGTCTGTGGGAGTTGAACTCAGAACATCTGGGACCCAAGCTCAATGCTCTAAACAGCTGCGTTGTCTCTTCTCTGTCTTTTGTAACCCCCAGTCGATCGAGGCAGATGACCGTTCATACTGAGCCCGGTTCTGCTGGAGGTTTTTCCTTCCCGTTAATGGGGAGTTTTTTTCCCCGCTGTGGCTTCATGCTTGCTCAGTATGAGGGATTGCTGCAAAGCCATGGACAATGCAGACAACTGCATTCTGTTAGCTGTGGCATCATCCAGGGAAGACAGATCACCCGCTACTACCATCTAACGTAGAACAGATTACTGGATCAATGTGTGCTTTTCTGCTTTTTTGTCTGTCTTGTTGTGTCTCTGCTCTGTCTTCTGTAACCCCCAGTCGATGGAGGCAGATGACCGTTCATACTGAGCCTGGTTCTGCTGGAGGTTTTTCCTTCCCGTTAATGGGGAGTTTTTTTCCCCGCTGTCGCTTTATGCTTGCACAGTATGAGGGATTGCTGCAAAGCCATGGACAATGCAGGCGACTCTCCCTGTGGCTCTACGCTTCTTCAGGAGAGAATGCTACTTGTCAAGACTTTGATGCAATGAACTGGTTCCCTTATATAAGATTTTTTTGACTAATGTGTATAATCTGACCCAATCTGTACAATCTGATTGATTTTGACTTTGTAAAGTGCCTTGAGATGACATGTTTCATGAATTGGCGCTATATAAATAACATTGAATTGCATCATCTCTTTAGACCAAGTAAACTATCACATTTTATGAGACAGTTATCTCATTTTAAAGATATAATCATCTAACGTTATTACTCTTAGCAAGTTAAAGCTCCATAAAAATCTTAGACCAGGTTTTAGTTCCACTCTTTTATTATGCACATCTAGGCTACCTATAAATATAAAGTATGGCATCCAAAAAAAACATTTTCAACAAAAGGCAATTTTAGTAATTGCCTTGCAATTTTATATATAAGCATTAAAAATTATAATATTTCACCAATTTTCACATCAAGATGGAAATAACGACTATCCAACATTATAAGATTTTGTGAAAACTTTTTTTCTTTTTTTACCTACCTTTTGAAATTAATACTTGTTTCTACTTCTCCAAAATTATACTTCAAGAAAACTATTGTGCTGTCCTGGGGCCATATGCAGCTAGACAGCTATGACAGAAGTTCCCCACACAAAGCTTGCTTTTCTTGCGTTCTCTGAATAACCTTTATTCACAAATCTGGCTTTAAACATTCTTTTTGTAAAAATACAAATATTTTCCAAGGCAGAAGCGGGTAGAACAAATTCAACTTCAACAGGTGAGAGCACTCACTATCTCACGTAATTCACATAGAGATCTAACAAAGTTGTGATGTCTCACTCTGATTAAATATGAACCCAAAACGTTTCTAACTGTTTTTACCATGGATTTCCGCTGACTAAGAATTAATTAATATCTTATTCATGTAATGTATCCACGACATTAATTCCTTGCTGTCTTAACAAAAGGCAGAACAACTATAACGTTACTTTCTATAATTATTACAGGTTCTGCTGAGATGTCAAATTCTGGAGAGTGCTTAGATACCCTGACACACAAATATGGATTAACTTCATTTCATGTGCACTCGTGAACTTGTTTTAGTTGATTTAGTTTTCTTGATGTACTGTAGAGCGTGATGAGGTCTGTTGTGGTATTGTGTGCACTGGATTGAGGGGACAGTTGGTGTTGTCTGTCAAACCCAATCTTAAGCTGCAAATTCAGTAAAGTTACAAGATTTCTTGCAACCTCTCATATGGAACTAGTCTAAAAAATAAATTATGCATTTTATTGTAAATATAAAATGCTTAAAAACAAGATAAACATAGAGTATACAAATGTTTACAAATAATTATAAACATTGTTTTGCTTTGAGTCAAGCTCCAGAAAAATATTTTACAATTCTTTTTAAATCTTTATTGTGCTCCGCTCCGGCCTATTGGCCACCGCCGGGGTTCGCGCACCGCCGGCCGCCAGCCACGGCAGAAGCTGTCATGCATTTTCCCCGCCTGTCCACCGGGTAATACACACGAAGGCATTGAGCAGCGCTCCCCCACGACTCGCAAAAAATCTGGTGCAGATCAGTTGATGCAGCAATGCATTTGGCCACCGGAGGCAGTGGCGACACACCAGCTTAAAATCTATGTATTGACATCTTAAAAATGGTCTTATAGCTTAAAAGATCATCTTGTTTTGGTTGATCTTGTAGCCAAATAGAAGAGATGTTCTCAAAGCATTAAATAAGCCTTTTGACATTTAAAAATGTTGTCCTTTTAAGGTAATTTTAAGTTACTTTTTATCAAATTTGTCAATATCCTATGGAAGTCTGGACATATGGCAACGGCATTTTAGTTGACTTCGCCACGCCACCACGCTGCCCTGCTCCATCAAATCCAGTTGATTTTGTAGCCGAATAGAAGAGATGTTCTCAAAGCATTAAATAAGCCTTTTGACTTTTAAAAATGTTGTCCTTTTAAGGTAATTTTAAGTTACTTTTCATTAAATTTGTCAATATCCTATGGAAGTCTGGATATATGGCAGCGGTGTTTCAGGTGACTTCGCCACGCCACCACGCCGCACTGCTTCATGGAATCCAGTTGGGCCTGGACTCCACAACACACCAACATGTCTTCTGTCTGTGGACACAGTTTCATGTTGATTAGCTCAGAGGGGTAACATAGCGACTGTTAACAATAAAACATGACACTTCCTGTTGTCAGGGGGCGTGGCCTAAGCAATGTCATCATTTGACCATTGGATATTGTAGGAGACCTAGTGGTGATCAACTACTGAACGTTTGGTGGCTCTGTGAGTTTTTGTGTATGAAATATAACAGTTTTGTGTTTCATGGCGAGTAGGTGAACTTTGACCCCTGCTAACCCCCCTTCATCATGCTCAAAAACTCACCGTTTTGATAACTTTTAATTGGCCATGCCTTATGATCAGACTGCCCGAGTTTCAAGCCGCTCGCTCAAAATCTCTAGGACAAGTTTGATCATATGCCAATGCTGTAAACCTAGAAAATTTGGTCAAATTACGACCTTCAATGTAAAATGGCTAACTTCCTGTGATACTTGCACTATGACATTAATTGTAAATTCTGAGCATCTTGTTGAGCTCTACAACTGTAACAAAGCTCATGTCTCTACGATGAAGTAAGTGAATAGCAAAGGGTCCTTTGAAAATTGCTAGGTGGCGCCGTTGAGGCATTTTTCTTTTGATTTTTGTGACGACCTTAAAATACAAATTTTTTAGACAGTCACCATGCATCTGCAAAGTTTGAGTTTTTGAATATGATAAAGCCCCCAAAAACGCCCCTCTTTAGGGTGGCAGATCAATAATAATTAACACTACAGATACAATAGGCCTTCGCAGCGCTTTGCTGCTCGGGCCTAATTAATGGTTGGTTGACAAAAGGATTAATTGTTTTCTTTGTGTTTAGGCGTTCTAATCTGTAGTTAAGGGTCTTGCTCAGGGACCTAGGGTGACAGACTGAGTTTTGATCTAGCAACTTTTGTGGCCTCTCCAGGCAGCAAACGGCCAGCTCCCAAACCACTAGATCACAACTCCCAAAATAGGGAGAGAGTGAGAATGATGAAGCATTTTAATAACTTGTGACTTTTGGTAGCAAAAAAAAATAAAATTTAAACCATATTAAAACCAAAACCCCTTCTGACCTTCTCATAGGTCATGGCACAGAATTGAGGTTGAGGTCAGAAGCTTAATAGAAGTCCACAAAGGGCAAGGCAGGAAAATCCAGAAGATAGAATCAAGGTTGTAAAGCCGGGCGTACACTGTACGAGTTTTTCAGTCGTGGTACTTATATACATCTCAAACTGTGCGACGGAACTGCGGGGTTTAAAAAGTTCACCGCTCACGATCTGTGCGGCGCGACGCTCGGACGAGACCGGACTGCTCACACTGTATGTCGTGTCCCCTCTGGGACCGCTCGCTGTGGTGGCAGAGGCAGGCGAGCGACGGTGGGTGACAGGGACCCAGAGCAGGGGTTCGAGCCCAGCTCTGGCGAGGCCCGCAGGAGGCACCGGGCGTCGGGGGAACGGAGGGGAGAGAGAGGAGAGACGAGACGCATCGGCGGTCGCGCGGCACGGCAGGTTTCCTGGCCCGCACCCCCCCCATCAAGCGGAGGAGTGCCGAAACAGGCGGCCAGCGCGTTGCGCGGACCGCGGAGGTGTGCCGAAACAGGCGGCCAGCGCGTTGCGGACCGCGGAGGAGTGCCGAAACAGGCGGCCAGCGCGTTGCGGACCGCGGAGGAGTGCCGAAACAGGCGGCCAGCGCGTTGCGCGGACCGGACGGCTCGCCCTCCCCAACACCGGCCGGAGGTTGCTTCAGGGACGCCCGCTTCCCTCCCTCCGCTGGCGGGGACGGAGAGGAGGGGAGGGCGCCCCCTCGTAGCTCTGCTTGAACAGCAGGATGCGCTCACGAAAACCTCACGACAGCAGACTGAATTTCAAACATGTTTGATTTTCACCGATCGCCCGATTCCTGATCGGGAGGTAGTCATGAGAAGCCAGTCCCCCCTCCTCCCCCCCTCTACGATCAAGCTGAAATTCGGCCCGATTCAAAAAATGCTCGCACGACTGAAAAATCGGCCCGAAAAGGGGAAAAACTCGTACAGTGTACGCCCGGCTTAACAAGGTAATCAGTTAAGAACATGGAAAAAAAGGTAGACATCCACAGGCAAAAACAATCTGGCCCCGAGTCAGTGGCTGTAGAGGTATAAAGTAGTGCAGGAACCACTGAACCAGGAATCTTCACAAAGATTCTTAGAGTCCAGAGAGCTCATATCTTAGCCTAAAAATTCCTACATATGAGTCTTAACTTCAGAGTGATTTAGATGCTGCTGAGAGCGACTCTGAGTAAGGAGAGGACAGGTATTTTTATCTTAATGAGGAGGTGGGGTTGACCCTGTTGCTAGGTGTGACGCTGTCTTCTAAGAGCTGTGATTGGCTAAAAAAACACAGATGCACTCAGAGTAATGAAAGAAGGGAAATTGAAAAATTAGACTGGATTAAGAAATGTGTGTCATGATGATCAAATTTTGCTAAATTAATTGTCACACAGCATCAAAATGTTTGAACGCACCTTATTTACATCCTCATCGTTATTTTGATTTGCTTATTTATTTTTATTCATCAGTCTTTTTACTACTTCATCTACTTGATATTAATGTGCACTCATCTGTCAACATTTTACTGGATTTGCTTGGAGATAGCGATTGTATGTTGCAAAACGATATAAAATGGAGAGAAAAAAGGCAGACAAAAAAAAAACTGGACAGCCACGCTGCACACCACACAGCTCTGGGAGGAGAATAGAGTGTTAAAAAGTAAATTGGTCTCTGGATCACGGCACAAATACACAGACTTTGAAGCGCAGAAGTCAGAGTGCAACTTAGCTTTAATTGGGTCGGTGAATCTCCGAACTCAGTCGGGTCTTCCGCACTGCATAGGACGAGTTTGTTCCCATTGCTGTCCCAACAAAACAGCAGGAACTGGGTTTCAGAGAGGCCCATTTTTACTCAGCTTGTGGGTCTTTCGGGCCCCGTGAGGCCCACATGGTTGGCAAGCGTCGCTGGCTGGGGAAGCCAGCCACTCCTCCAAGGTCCCAGGCAGAAGTGGATTTGTGAATCTCAGTCTGAGTCCCATGTGGCTCGCAGGCCGGCTGGCTGGCTGGTCTCAGCCAGCGTGGGCCCTGTCCTCCAGAACAGACCCAGGGAGAAAGAATGGTCAGACTGAGAGAAATTGTCTGTGTCTCTGAACCTTCTTGCTGTAACGCAACAGTGCCCCACTATGCAGCCCCATGGCACAACAATGTTACATTTAACAGAATTCCAGAGCAGGTGTACCTACTATGAAGAAGAAAAAAATGACAGAGAACAAAAAGGTAAGATATGAAATAACAATCAATCACTGCAAATTGGAGAACAGTAGGAGAACTCAGCAGAGTGAAAGAAAAAGACCCTGGTGTCCTCCAGAAGCCTAAGCCTATAGCAGCATAACTATAGAGATAGCTCAGGATAACCTAAGCCACTGTAACTATAAACTTTGTCAAAAAGGAAGGTTTTAAGCCTAGTCTTAAAAATAGACAGCGTGTCTGCCTCACGGACCAAAACTGGGAGTTGGTTCCTCAGGAGAGGAGCCTGATAACTAAAAGATCTGCCTCCCATTCTACTTTTAGAGACTCTAGGAACCACCAGTAGACCTGCAGTATGAAAGCAAAGTGCTCTGTTAGGGACATACGGGGTAATCAGAGCTCTGATATATGATGGAGCTTGATTATTAAGGGCTTTATACGTGAGAAAGAGGATTTTAAATTCTGGTTGACACAACATCTTTTAACAGGGCACAAATGAAGTGACTGAGCCAGATGAGTGACGAGAAGTTTATATAAGTTCGGATACATCTTTATCTGTCTGTTTCAAAGCTTTCTTGCTGGTTTCAAAGCTTAAAATAACAATTAAATATATTGCCATGTCATGCCAAGACAACAAGGTGTGACAGGGGGATAGGTAGTGTTTAGCTGTCACTTTGAATCACTCACAAACTGCTGACTCAGTTCTTGAATCAGTCACACTGCATGAAAAGTGTGATTTTCGTCACTATGCGGCACTGTAGATTGTCGTGGAAGTTCAGGTTAACGGCTGTTCACGGTAATTTGCAAGCAACACCGAAAACTGCCGTGAATTGTCAGAAATTGACGTGGGCCTTGCTTGGCGTGGTCCCCCCATGACCCCCCCTCCTCCTAATTCTAGGGGAGGCTTTAACATGTAAATGAAAATGCTGTGAGCTATACAAATGCAAATCAGGGTTGCAGGGGGAGTTTACCCATGTCTTGCATTCAACTCCCCTTCAACTCCTCTTGGACGTGATCTACAACTTTCAGCCAGTCCGCAGACTGACGAGAAGAAACTGCTGATTGCTATCAGTGGACTGTCTCATATGAGTCAGTCGGTACTGAAGCAATGCCAAGAGCGTGGAAATGTTCAAGTCAGAAGTTTTGGTTGGGTCATTCAGGTTAAAGTAAATGAAATGGGGTTTAATGAACTAAAAATAAGTCCCACTTTAATGGAGAGGTATAGTGAGGATTTAACTATATATACAGATGCATCTAAACTAACTGATAAAAGAATGGGTGTTGCTTATGTCATTCCAAAATTAAACATTAAAGTTGGAAAAAGAATGAGTGATGATTTAGCAGTTTACACAGTGGAATTCATTGCTGTGTGGCTAGCTTTGCTTTGGGTGGAGGACAATAGGCCAAGGAAGGCAGTAATTGCTTCAGATTCCAGCTCAGCTTTAATCAGTATTAAAACATTTCAGTCAAAATCAAGGCAAGACATTGTGTATGATATACTGCAAGCTGCAAATAATCTAATAAAGTCAGGAATTAATATAACTCTGGTATTGTACCAGCTCATATAGGAGTAATAGGAAACGAGTTAGCAGATAAAAGTGCTAAGCAAGCAGCTAGACATTCTAATATAGATGTTGAAGTGCACTACAGCAAAGAAGAAATTAAAAGTATGGTCAAAAACATAGTCAAGGGAAAATCGTACGAAACGATGCCTTCGGCCGTACCAAGGGTAAATGGCAAACATTATGGGACGGTGGGCAGACTGGAAGACAGTTCTATAACATTCAGAATAAAGTGGGAAAGAGCAGAAATACAAACAGAAGCAAGGAGGAGGATGTATTTTCTAGAATGCGGTATGGACACACACGTCTAAATAAAACTTTGTTAATAATGAAGAAGCATGCTGATGGCAACTGAATTCTGTGGTAGTCCAGAGACTATAGAGCATGTTATTGTACACTGTAATAAATATCAGGAAGAAAGACAAAGACTAGTCTTACAATTACAAGGAGAACAGCTGAGGCTAAACTTAGAAGAAATTCTGCAAAAAAAAAACACAGGGGAAATGAGTGTAAACTATGTAATTGGCTTCCTGAGGAATACAGGACTAATAAAAATAATTTAGTATGATCTTTCTGTTTGTTTTGTTTTGATTGGTTTGTTTCGTTATGTTTGTTTGTGTGTTTGTTTTATTTGTTTGCAACCTATTAGGGAAGGTTAGACTCCAGTACCACACTCCAGTCCAGTTGGTGGCGGTAATGCACCATTAAAGTTAGTTGCCAACCGCCATAAAAACCGAAAGAAGAAGAAGAAGAAGTGGACCGTCTCGTCAGCTAATAGTGCCGATATGAATTAGCGGTTCACTTAACTGCAGAATTCGGTAAACTCCAGGTTGCTGTCCATAGAGGACAAGTTGGCGGCTCTGCAGTCGAACAACTGTGCGGGAGAGACTAACTCCAAGAAGAGAAGACGGGTGCAGAATCCCAAGCTTAGGTAAGAATATGTTCGGTGACTGCTAGCTAAGCTAAAAGTAGCCTAGCCTACAACCAAATCTAAGATTAGCCTAGTAGCCTTGCAAAAGAACAAGCTTTATTAAAGTGTATTTTCATTTACAGGAAGCAGTATGCCGTCTTCACAACTCGGAGAGAAATTGCAGGCGCTATGAACCGGAGCGAGGCGGTGACCTCCTATTTGCTCGGAGCCATGTCTGCAATTCCAGATTGACACGATGTTGATAAAGACGACATTATCTGTAAGTGACTTGTTTTCACTGCTTCTCCTTCCTTGTTTAATGTTATTGTGACTTGCGTTTGATTTTTATTCATACCACTCTCATTTAATTATTTTCCAGCATGGCAAAGAAGATGGCGTTGTTGGCGTGGTCTCTGGATGGATTGGACGGCCGCCGCCATTTCGTAGGCCGGTGTTGTGCGCAATTCTGTTTCCCCCGTGTCGGGAGCGCACTTTGCAGCCGTTTTCCCGGCGCTTCTAGTTGATTTCTCGGTAAAACAAATCCTATAATCATGTCAAGGTTGTAACATTCAGTTTAATCGGCAGCTGTTTACAAAATTGTAAAATAAAAATAAACGGTCTTCCAGACATCTCCCGAAAACTTTGGGAAATAAAGAGCAAATGTTTCTAAATTCTCAAAACTTATGTGTGATGGGATGTAGTATACCAGAAATTTCCTTAATCCAGTAAACTGTCATATTTTATATTACAAAGGGATGTACTGGGAAGTCTACACTCTTGTGTTTTCAGGAAGTCTTAGGCTGTTTCTCAATTCACGAGAACGCGCTCGCATTCTCGTGAATTGAGAAACCGGCATAATGTTTGTGTCCTGCTATCAGCCATCCCATCCTCCTCTTTCAGCAATGTAAAATCATAAATACACAGTAGGTGCTGGAATAGTGTTTTATGGCTTACTTTTATTTGTCAGGTTAAAGTGACAAAAGTTGGAAAAAGACCGTTTATCTTGCCATTTATAACACAATACAGCGTAAGAGGACATAGTTTGTTTATTTTTATTCTACAATTTTGTAAACAACTGCCGATTAAACTGACTGTTACAACCATGACATGATTATATGAGTTGTTTTACCGAGAAATCAATTAGAAGCGCCGGGAAAACGGCTGCAAAGCGCATTCCCGACACAGGGGAAACAGATTTTCATGGGGGAACAGAATTGCGCACAACACCGGATCTCTCTGAACTCTGTGTGAAGCTGCAGTCCCGGTTAGAGGCGACGCCGAAGTACAGAGCCACGCACAGGAGGCGTCTGCACATCGGACCTGCCTCAGAAAGAACGCTGCCAGCAGTTACCTACAACCCCGAGGAGGCAAACGGACAGTTCACGGGGTTGTAATTTTTGGATCCTCGCGTTGTATATAGTTGTTTGTTTTAATAAAGCTCTTTCTTTGCATAAACATCTTCCTGGCAAATGTTCATTTCCTGTATAAATTCATTCATGTCCTTGATGGTAGCCTAATAATAGTGTAGTAGCCTACATAGGATAACATGAATATACAGCATAATATGAATGAATAAATAAATAAATATATATATAATAAATATATATATAAAAAATATATAAATATATATATATGTAAATAAGTTATTGGGGATCTGCCAACCAATCAGGGGTGATTTTACTTGTTTGAAAGAAGTGGTTCCATCCAATACTCAGTAAGAACGTTCAAGCCTGGCCTGGCCACGTGTGGTTTTGCTGCCAATCAGGAGCGATTTTACTTATTTAAAAATAGTGGTTTCAGCCAATACTGAGTAGGTTATTCAAGCCAGACCTGGCCAGCCGCGATGGTTCGCTGCATTCATATGCTAATTAGGGCCATTAGTACAGCTGATCGCTCTCCACATACGTCAGAGTCCGGTTCCGACAATTTGTGGCACTGAAAACGGCGACAAGCGCGGGTTGCAAATTGTCGTTAACTGCCGAAAATGAGGGAGATCTGCGGTAGTTTACGGGGACGAAAATCTCACTTTTCATGCAGTGTCATGTGGTACAGCTGGCTTTAAGAAGTACTGGTGAGATGAGACCTCATGAGGCATTGAACCTGTCATGATTCTTAGATGTGTTAAATAGTTAACCCCACTCACCTGTGTTGTAAGTAATTTCCGTTGATTCCCATTTGTATTTAAGTTCCGGGTTTTTGTTCCTTATTTGTTGCATCGTCTGTTTCCCATCTGTATTCCTAAATTGTGTTATTCCGTGAATTGGCTTAATTAAAGTATTATAATTTCCAGTATCTGCCTGCCATCGACTTGCTGCTGCTTTGGTCCCTCACCTCAAACCTTGACAGAACGATGCAACCATGAAAAGGATTGTGCAACAGGTGTGGAAGTAGTCACTCTAAATACTTCTGTCAGCAGGCGGAGAACAGCATCCGGCGGGCAGATGAGGTGGAAGAACGGCGATCGCCGTGTTGGGGCTCAGGGCTAGCTATCCCTTTTCCTGGTACTGGTCCCAGGTGGTACAATTCTTCTCTACCACGGCAGGGCAGAAAGTCCCGGCGTTGCAGCCGACGAAGGAGAAAAAACACCTGGCCAGCCAAGGCTGATGCCCCACATGCTCTCTGAGAGGGTCAGCTACCGACATCTGCCCCCAGATCCTAGAGCCCGTTTGTCTACCCACTTGCTCTGATGAACACCTACCTAACACAGAAAAGTTCCTACCTTAAATAGTCATGACCGCTGATTACCCAACCAATTCATTTACGCTCCTACACTAATAATTCTAAAAATGCTGTGTATTGTTCTTCTTAAGTTTTTATTTGGGTGTGTGATAAACAACTTGTTGCAGTACTGCCTCCAACCACAACCAGAATCCCTGTTCATGTAGTTTTATTTATCTGATCTTTAATTTCTTTTTCTTTGTTTTTTATTGACAAGCCAGAATGAAAACAAACTGAAATAAAATAGAAGTAATAACATTATTTTCGAAATTTAAGGAGTAGAAAGTACAGATAATTGCATGAAAAGGTAAGGAGTAGAAGTAGAAAGTAGGTTAATAAATAATAATTATTCCAGTAAAGTACAATAACCAAAATTTCTACTTAAGTAAGGTAACAAAGTACTTGTACTTAGTTACTTGACACCCCTGATCATCATTAAGTAATAATGTTCATCAGATGTGTACAGTAAAATACTTTTTGACATGTTCTGTGTGTCTTTTTTCTAAATATAATATATGGCTGGCTCTGTATGTTTTTTATCACTTAAGTGAAATGGCATCAGCTTAAAAAGACACTTGTGGAACTTGGAAGAGTGCACTGGATACTTGTGCAACTTGGACATTGATCTGCAAAAAAAAGGGGATTTTATTCAGAAAATAAAGTTTTAGATTATTATTTCACACTCCTTCTCCGACCTTTGAAAACAACAGTTTTTTTTTAGCTTTTTAAGAAAATTCAATTAGAAATATGTGCAACTATATTGTCATGGTTGGCTTTATGTATTTTGCCCACATGCAGAAGCACACTCGGGAGAAACAGGTGAAGTTTAAAGGTTTTATTTAAGAACCAGGTAACGGGAGGATTCTGCCTCAGCAGAGGCAGCGTCAGGTAACGGTCAGGGAGCAGGAAACCGGGTCGATCGCTAGGGAAGAACGTGACAGAGGTTAGCTGGGGAAACGTGGAGGGGAACTGATCTGACTGAGCTGGATCTGCTGCTGGACGCAAGCTTAACACTCGATGGACGGAAGGCCGACCGGGGAGGAAGCGGTGAGGACTCAGCGCTAGCCGTATGATGGTGGCCCACAGGTGTCCAGGAGGCCAGTGGGTCGAAGGTGGGGTCGGGTCCGAGCAGCACCGGGGAATCCAGATGTCCGGGACAGCGAGAGGAACCAGGTGACTTTCCGGAGATGGCAGGGTTCCAGGGGAGGGGAACCGACTCAGGAGGAACCAGGAGGTTTGCAGGAGAGACCAACACCAGACGGAAGATGACGATGCTTGGAGCTCCTGCCACGAGAGACTTCACAGGGTCACGAGAGGAAGAGAACTGACACGAGGAGGTACCTGGGAGACACAGAAGTGCGTGATTAGTTCCTCTGGGAAACACAGAGAACGAGAGGCCAAGGCTTGTCTGCATACCACGACGGTAACACTCTGGCATCCTCTCGCTGTCTGCGTGGTGTTTAAGTAGTGCCTCCCGGTGCCGCTCAACCGCCCGCAGGTGTGTGGGCTCCGCCCACCAGTCAACCCAGAACACCTGTGGAAAGAGTCTGAGGCAGCAGAGCCGGCAGCAAGCTGCACGGCCCTGCTGGCTGAGTCCTGACATATATACAGCGAACAAAATCCAAAACAAAGTAATCCTTTTTACAAAAAATATAAACAGATTTAGATATATATATATATATATATATATATATATATATAAAACTGTATATAAAAATATGTTAGAACATGCAGTCAACCAAAACCTATGACTTGAATCTAGAGTCAAGGAGGGTAGCTAGAGATAGGATGCTCATGGACAGCAAAGTCTGAGGCTTTTTCCATAGTTGTGTTGTGCAATTATACACTGTTTAAAGTTATTTATTGTTTATTAAATAACTCTCTGTTAAGTATTTTCTGGTGTTAATCAGCTCTTAAGTTGATATCAAGACAATGGTTGAAAGGGATGAATTCGAGCATTAGTGATCTTTTAACAGCAAACCCTGCACACACATAGAATAAAGGAGTGACAACTTCTTTTCATGTTCAAGGATTTAATAACAGAAATAAAATGAAGATCCAGAGAACATCACTACGTAATGCTGTTTATCTGAATTAACACAATATTTCAATCAGTAAATCCTCTCTACTAGGCTTGTTAAAGTTGACTAAACTACTAAGCAAATTGAAGATAAAGAAGAAGCTAAGCTAAGGAACTATTTAAATGCAAAAACAAACAAAAGACAAAACAAAAGTGATTGATCATAATCAGAATAATTCAGTGAATCCTTCTTCACTGCAGATCTGATTCCAAAAAGCATGGAATGGAGTTAAAAACATTTGGCGTGTATTCAATCCATTCACAATGCAAAGCCCAAGTTAACCAGAACATAATTTTGAGTAAATAATATTCTAAAGACTGATTTGCTCAGTGTCATGGTTGGCTTTATGTATTTTGCAGCAAGCTGCACGGCCCTGCTGGCTGAGTCCTGACACTCAGTAAAATCCTTTAACCTTATGGCTGATCTTATTAATGCGATTCTCCCTCCGGGCGCCTGTGGTCACTGTAGCGATCGGTTGCTAAATAGGTTAAAGTCTAAAAAGTTATCAAAATTGCCTTTAAACCGACATTAATATTCAATATTAATGCGGGAAAAAGGCTCATAGCACCATCGAAGGATGGGGCAGCAGAACGATTAAGCTGTCCCATCAATGTATGAAACCCTTGTGGAGATAACCTTGTTTTTATAAACATAAAACACACTCAAATTATATTAGCAATACCATGAAACAAAGGCTAGCGTGAGCTACCTCCGTGAGCCCTTTGTTCTAAAGGCACCATGTGCACAACGATTTACAAGACATTTTCCAATAAACTATTTAACTTCTTCAAAGCTCCCTCTGCCCAAACCTGTCGGTGCCTCATGTGAGTCCAGTCCAATTTGGTCATCCGAGAAGGCAGTAAAAGCAGGAAAGTTGTTGGTTTGTTCAGCAGAGGGCAAGGCGTTTCGCTCTGCAGCACCATGTGGTTGGGGTCGGAGGCCTGGTGTCCTGCAGACAATCTCTGACTTGGACGCAGTCCGATTTGAGCAGGGGTTTTCCTCAGCATACAGAGTGGGTTCTTCTGCTGGCTTTTCAGCTCCATCTGGGGTTCGCTTTCCTGTGAAGGCTGAGGAGAAATACAACAGAGCTGTTTTTGGCAGGCAGGATCTTTCCTCCTGCTACCGGGAATGAGGTTAAGACAGCAGACTTAGCTCTGTATTTGCCCGGACATGTCCCCGGGCGACGAGAGTTTTCTCCAGATGCTGGCTTGTGTATCGGTCAGGCCCGTGCAGGGCCCATGGTCCAAAGCATCTTTTTCCTGGTCTGAGCAGGAGGTGGTCTGAGCAGCTTGGAGTCTGAAGAAGTCTGGAGAGTCTGGGCAGAAGAGATGTGGGAGCTGCAGGAGAGGGTCTGAAGAGGGGGTGGTCAGAAGCACCCTGCTGAGAGAGAAGGTCCTTTGTGCCTGTGAGGGTCTCATGTTTACACCAGGAGTGGAATTTCTTTTGTTACCTCCTCTATACTACATGGCCAGAATTCAGTCTGACATCAAATATTATTATCATGGCGTTATTATGGCACAACCGTTGCCTGATGAGGTGGTTTCAAACTTCTAACGCTGCTGCTGACATTGTCATCTCCTCTTGAAGGTGTTGTTCCAACATTTCAATCTGAAAAACTCACAGAGAAAGAAATGGCAATTAGAAGGATTTTATTGATACAATATTTTAAGTCTTTGGCGCTCAGACCTCGGCAGGAACATTAATGCTGAATTATACTTTAATATGCATAAGTAGATGTATGAGAACAGGTATGTTCCCCCCCCAGGTCTGAAACTGGTGGTGGAGTGGAGATAGAAGAAGTTTGTTCAGTCCATGTGGTGATCTGTTTAAGATAGATGTCCAACTTGATAAACACAGGTTGCATGAACTGTCCATGATGAGCAAGCTTGAAGCGACTGTGGAGAGGAAAAACTCCCCTTTGGGAAGAAACCTCTGGCAGAACCGGGCCCAACATGGTGGTCTTCTGCCGGACCAATAACAGGCGATAGGGAGTGATGAAGACTGAAGGGAGAAAACACTCTGATGGGTTGAGGATGGAGGAACGTCTTGGAAGCTAGATGAACTCAGCTACGATGGTGGAGAAGGGGTTGGGTGTGGGTTGAATCGGACATCTGATTCGAAATCCAACATGCAATCCGTTTGCGCTTGCTGGTTAGCAGGCTGAGACGTGGATTTGAAGTTGCTTTTAAGATGAGCGTGGGATGCTGATTGGCTTCATGGATCTGCGGTTCGTAGCTGATTGGCTCACATCAGAGGCATATCGGACTCTGATTGAATGGAGGCAGGCGATGAGTTTCTTCAATTGAACTTGCGCCTTCAGCTTCATTTTCATGAGGGGAACCAATTTGGAGGCAGAAACATTTTCCTCTGCAGACAACTCATAAAATGGAGACAGCAAAGAAAGGCACCCTCCAACAATGTGGAACTCATCTGATGTTAATAAAGGGATGTCCGTTTGTAGGCCAGCTAATGCACCTCACCTATAAATAAATAAATAAATAGATCCTTAATATCTTCAATTTACCTTATTGGGCAAAATCAAGTCAAATTTTCCCATATATGTGAAATGCTCCTCTTCTTAGCTTTGTCATGGTTTTCAGATGACGAGCCCACATGCAGATACGAACGGGAGGCAATGCACAGTTTTAAGATTTTTATTAAAGGAAAACAGGCAGGTCTATGGACGGAACTACAGGTGACTCGGCTGGGTCAGAACGTCACGGCTGGAGAGTCTGTAAGAAAGAGCAAGTGAGTTCTTCTGAAATAAGAGCCAGGAAACTTGCTAGGAGTTGCGCTGCTTACCATTAGGCTGGGCGGACCTAACTGGGAAGAAGTAGCGTCAGGAGAACTCTATGTGACTACTCAGATGGAGATAGGTGGCTAGTGGCTGAGGGCGGCAGATGTAGCTGGCGAGGAATCCGAGGCGACCTCATCGGCAGCGGTTGACAGATGGATTGACCAGAGTGAGCACAGAACCAACAGAACCCGGGAAAGGGGATCTCAGGCCTCGCTGGGTAACTTCCAGGAAGTATGAGGGGAGCGCCAGAGCAAAATCTGAGCAGACAGGTCTGCTGGTCTGTTTCTTCGGACGGGACGTCAAGACAGGTGAGTGCATCCAAGCACCAAAATCTGGAGCAACAGAGAGGTACAAAAAATTACTCAAAAAAGAAGAGTAACAAAAAAACTCACAAGCTGGTTTCCGAGAGTTGGGACAGAGGCCACGTCGTACCACGACTGGTTAAGGCTCCGGCGTCTTCCATCTGCCAGTGCTCTGCTTAAGAAGCCAGAGGAAGCCGCCTGCAACGAGCTGCAGGTGTGGACCACGCCTCCTCAGCCAACTAGACACACCTGAGGAGTAGAGTTAGAGCAGCCAACACAGAGAACCCTGACACTACCCCCCCCTCAACGGCCGCCTCCTGGCGGCCCAGACGAAGAAGTGCTGGGCTGAGTAGACCAGAAATCCCGAATCAAATCCTGATTGGCGATGGTAGCTGCAGACACCCATGAGCGATCCCCAGAGCTGCGACCCTCCCAATCGACGAGGTATTGGTGACCCCTACCTCGTCGACGGGCATCCACAACCCTGATGACGCGAGGATTCTGACTGTCCTGGGAGGGTGGAGGGGGTCCGGAAGGAGGGTATGAATCATTGTCCAAAACGGGCTTAATCTGGGATACATGAAAAGTGGGATGAACACGAGAGTGAGGGGGAAGACGTAAGCGGACGGTGGTCGGGTTGATAACTGTCTCTATTTCATAGGGACCAGTAAACCGGGGAGCAAGCTTCTTGGCGGATGGGTTAGTCAATACATCTCTGGATGATAACCAAACCCTCTGACCGGGGCGATAATGGGGAGCTGGTCTGCGGTGCTGGTCAGCAAACCTCTTACTCCGCTCTGCGGTGCGAGTGAGTGCTGTAACCGTCTCTTTCCATATCTTCTGGCAGCGAGCAATATAGTCGTTGACGGAGGTCAAGGGAATCCTGAGTTCGTCTGTGGGTAGGAGTGGAGGTTGATATCCTAAGGCAACTTCAAAAGGTGAACGTCCCGTGGCTGAGGTGATGTGAGAGTTCAGGGCATACTCTACCCAAGGCAAAAACTTGTTCCAGTCGGTAGGTGAAGATGACGTGAGGCAACGGAGAGTGGTCTCTAATTGTTGATTCATTCGTTCTGTTTGGCCGTTGGTTTGAGGATGGTATCCGGAGGCGAGCGTGTAACGGGCACCCAGAGCGGAGCAAAAGTGCCGCCAGACCTGAGAAATAAACTGGGGACCCCGGTCAGAGAGAATGTCAACAGGGATACCATGGAGCTTGAAAACATGTTTAATGAGGAGTTGGGCAGTCTGGAGGGCGTTAGGTAGCTTACGGATGGGAATGAGATGACAAGACTTCGAAAAACGGTCAACAACAGTCAAAATCGTTGACATGCCTTGGGAAACAGGGAGTCCAGTAACGAAATCAATGGCAATGTGGGACCATGGACGTTTGGGGATAGGAAGAGGATTCAACAACCCAGAAGGTGGCTGGTTAGAAGACTTATTCTGGGCGCAGACAGGACAAGCTAAAACATAGTCTCTGACGTCCTTGGTCCACGATGGCCACCAGAATCGCCGGGACACCTGAGACTGGGTTCTATAAATGCCCGGATGGGCGGAAAACTTAGCATCGTGACACCAGCGTAAAACCTCCGGACGAACAGATTGGGGAACATACTTTAGTCCCGG
Source organism: Fundulus heteroclitus (assembly GCF_011125445.2). NCBI lineage: Eukaryota > Metazoa > Chordata > Actinopteri > Cyprinodontiformes > Fundulidae > Fundulus > Fundulus heteroclitus. Next base: position 26,070,834 of record NC_046381.1, read on the forward strand.
TGGACCCGTACCAGGATCCGGATCTAATAGTTGGGCCTGGTTAATCCTGTCCTCCAGATCCCAATGCAGACCTCCAACAGTGCATGTGGGGGGAAGAATAAGTTCCGGCTCCTTCTCTTCTCTGGAGCCTGGTCTGTAGGTTATGGTGAGGTTGAAACGAGAAAAAAATAATGACCAACGGGCTTGCCTTGAGTTGAGTCTACGGGCTGTCTGCAGATAGGAGAGGTTCTTGTGATCTGTCCATATTATGATGGGCTGCTCGGATCCCTCTAGCCAGTGCCGCCACTCCTCCAAGGCTAACTTAATGGCTAACAGTTCACGATCGCCTACATCATAGTTCTGCTCGGCAGGGGACAAGCGAAGGGAGAAGAATGCACAAGGGTGTAACTTTTTATCTATCTCAGACTGTTGGGATAGGACCGCTCCCACACCTGTGTTTGAAGCGTCTATTTCAAGGGTGAATTGTTTCGCAGGATCAGGGTGAACGAGTATGGGAGCCTGGGAAAAACGGGACTTAAGTCGATTAAATGCCTCATCGGCTTCAGGACTCCAGATAAAAGGGACCTTGGTGGAGGTAAGAGCATGTAACGGGGAAGCTATCTGGCTGTAGTTCCTGATAAAACGCCTATAGAAATTAGCGAACCCAAGGAAACGTTGAAGCTGTTTACGTGACTCAGGAACTGGCCACTCCGTTACTGCTTTTATTTTTTCTGGGTCTGACCTCACTTGACCGCCTTCCAAAACAAGACCGAGGAACGAAACTGAAGTCTGGTGGAACTCACACTTCTCGGCTTTTACAAACAGGCGATTTTCTAGTAATCGCTGGAGAACAAGTCGCACATGTTGCTTGTGTTGTTCTAGGTCACGAGAGTAAATCAGGATGTCATCTAAATAGACAAAAACAAAAACATTCAAAAAATCCCGCAGGACGTCGTTAACCAATGCCTGAAAAACTGCCGGGGCATTACACAAGCCGAAGGGCATGACTAGGTACTCAAAGTGACCTAACGGAGTCTTAAAAGCCGTCTTCCACTCATCCCCCTGTCTTACCCGAACCAAATGATAAGCGTTGCGCAGATCAAGCTTAGTAAAAATCTTGGCATTCTGGACTGGCTCGAGGGCTGATGATAATAGAGGAAGCGGGTACTTATTCTTGACGGTTATCTGGTTAAGCCCTCGATAATCTATACAGGGTCGAAGGGTCCCGTCCTTCTTGCCCACAAAAAAGAAACCAGCCCCTAATGGGGAGGAAGAAGGACGAATTAACCCCGTAGCCAAAGACTCACTGATGTATTTCTCAAGCGATTGACGTTCTGACCTGGAGATGTTATAGAGCCGACTCACCGGTAGAGGGGCCCCAGGTAACAAGTCAATCGCACAGTCGTATGGGCGATGTGGGGGCAAAGAACAAGCCTGAGTTTTACTAAATACCTGCCGTAAGTCGTGGTAATCCTCTGGAACGCGAGAGAGGTCAATCATGTCTCCGGAATCTGTCAAGGAAGTAGAGGAGACGGCTACGGGCCGAGCGGACTGCAAGCAACGGGAATGACAAGTAGGTGACCATGACTCCAGTCGGGACTCAGCCCAATTAAACTGCGGATTGTGGACCCTTAACCAGGCTATTCCCAAAACCACAGGTGAACGCTTTACCGGGAAGACAAAGAAGGAAAGCTGTTCCCGATGGTTACCGGAAACTATCACTACCAATGGTCGGGTGCGATGGGTAATAAGAGTCAATCTCTGCCCATCTAATGACGAGACCTGGAGTGGCTCGGGTAAAAGATCGACAGGTACTCGAAGCTGGTCCACAACCGCCTGATCTATGAGATTAAAATCAGAGCCTGAATCTACTAGAGCTGATACATCAAAACTTTCCTGGTCGAATATTAAAGTAACTGGTAAACAACAACGAGAACCAAATGACGCCTTAACAGCCTCCCGGGGAATAGATCCCAACCTGTCCACCGATCCCCCCGTTAAGAGCGGCGGACTCGGTCTTTTGGCCGAACAGGACAATCTCTGAGGTAATGACCCTCACCTCCACAATAAAGACATAAGTCTTCCGAGAAACGCTGCTGACGTTCCTTATTGGAAAGACCAACCTGCCCCAACTGCATGGGTTCAGGAGGAGGTGTAAAGGAACGGGGTTCCTTCTTGGTAAATGTAGAAGAGGTGGAGGTGGATGATTGCAAGGCAAGGTTGGATCTAAAACGGGTTCGGCTGTGTAATCGAGAATCCAAACGGATAGCAAGTGCTACAAACTCCTCAAAATCCTCAGGTTCCTCAACCCTAGCTAACTCATCCTTTAACGACTCGTCTAGAGCCTGAAAGAAAGCTGCCTTTAACGGTCTCGGCTGCCAACCCGCAGCAGCAGCAAACGTACGAAACTCCACGGAAAAATCAGATACGCGTCGACCGCGCTGTTTCAAAGTGAGGAGATGACGAGTGTCAGATTTTCGGCTTTGAACTAAAACCCCACTTCCCCCACTTCCTTCCTATTTTGGGTTAAAGCTCAAACTAGCTGGGGTTCTAAGGACCTCTGAATCTAACGAGTATTACCCTGTTTAGAATTCCTGTGAGACCTTTTCAGCTAGATGAGTAGGATACGACTGACCAGCTAACCACCTTCGTCCTAGGGCCACACCCTTCTGCAGTGGACAGGTCAGGCAACCTAGTAGCCCGAGGCCACCTGTACCCCGACCACCGCCCTAGTTAACGGTGGCTCCTACTCCTATAAATCAGCACTTGTTACACGATCAGTATTTTTTAAAGACTCAAAAGTCCCTAAGGGTGTTGTTTTATAGTTTGGGCTAAAGGCAACCTTTTAAGACCTCCAAAATACTTCTAGAACCACGCACCATGACTATTTTACAATCATAGAAGAACCAAGAAAATGTTGACTCACAAATTGAATGTCCACAACTTCTAATAAAATTTTATATGCTTCTTTAATTAGTATGCTTTTGCAGGGGATTAGAAACAGCATTAAGCAATTTAACAGATTACAATTTAATATTTAATCAACTTCCTATCTCTTATCTAAGGCTGCTTACTAATACGTTCAGGAGAGGAGTTTGACTTTAGAGGAGCAACTGACCCGAACCTATGATGGAAACTCATAGTGGCTTTGATTGCTGGATGAAGAGCTGTTCGACCGAACAACGCGCCTTCTCTTGATGGCAAACCTGACGTCCCGTTGATGCCCCACTCACAAAGACTCACACCACGAGTCTCTGCCTTGATGTCCGTGCCTGAGGTGCTTCTCCTTGGCTCGAGAGGGTGGTTTAACTGCAGAACTGACATCTAGCAGGTGCAACTCGCATCTTCGGGGCATCTAGGTTCAGCTCATCGACCAGGTCAAACCACAGCAGTTCTTCTTGACAGGATTTGAAAAGTTGGCCCATAATTTGGAGGAACACAGTGAAATGGGTAACGGCTCAGTCCCGGTGTTTCTCAGAGACAGGTGTTCTCTCCTCGGCTCATTGCTCTTCTTTTCCTGTCCGGGGTTCTTTGTTCTTCAGCTCCGTGCTGCCTGTCCCTTGAGACGAGAAAACTGAGCAACGAGTACCCAAATCACCCTTCTTTTATGTGCTGAGAGAGCCGTTGGGAGGTTGCAGACCTCAACCCCCCCTGTCTCCACCGAACACTTGCACCCAGTACCTTATCACCTCATAAACTTTTCACCCTATGCAGATCTCTGGCCGAGTCAAAAGTTTTCGCTCCTCTTTCTCCGACCCCAGGCAGCAGGTCATTGAACCAAAGCATCTGATTCCACTTCCTCTTTTCTTCTCGGCAGATTTCCTGTAGCCAGCAGCTGCAGTCTCCTTCCAAGCGCTACTTCCTTTTTCCACAAACAATTTTCTCCTTAGCCTGTCTGACACTTGGACTGCACTAAAATAATCATCAATTCACTCATTTAACACATAAGTACTTGATCTTTTTAGAAAAGGAAAAAACAATCAATCAATATATGATTCAATAAAGAGAAGACAATCAGTTAAAACATACAATTACAGAGCTCTCTATGTTGATTTCTTAACTTAATACATTTAATGTCCAAATGATTTCGTAATTGTTAAGTAATAGGGAATCTGGTCGGGCTCACCACATCACCGATTTTAGAGGTATTTTGACACCCCCTTCTTGAGGTCGACCAGATTCCATGGTCAAGGTCCCTGCAGGACCCCAGAACAGTCCATCCAGGTCGAAACAGCTGATCTCCAGGACATTATCAGAGTTTTCAGTTAACCATATGAATCAAACCCTTAAGATTGTGACTCCCCACTCAAAAAACAATTGACCTTACCCTATAGGGAAATTAATGTTACATCATTATAAAATTGAAGAGAAAAAATCTTGGCAGAAAAAAAAAAAAAATCTTTGCAGCTAAGCAGCAAGCAAAAAATAAAAAAAACAGTCCCTTTAACGCAGAGGTTCCGGCCTGGGCAGCCAGCCAGGGGGAACTGAACAGCGGGTCAGGGTCCAAGGCCGCGTTGGTGTAGGTGAACACGGCAGCATAGGTCATCACCAACATCATGGATGGAAGATCTGAGATAAACTGCAGCCTATACACCATAGGCACGTCCGACTTCTAAAAGCCGCCCCTCCTTAAACTCTTCTTGACAGGCAGTACAGTACGTCAGATTACCTTCATTTCATGAACAGAAGCACGAGGTAGGGAAAACTTTACCCAGGTCCCAGCAGGTGATGAAAATCCCACTAGGAAAGTGTCGTACTCGGCAGTCCCCACATACTTCGGCATCAGTGACCTTGACTTGATGTTTCAGTAGTCGAGTGAGCTCTCTGCCTGAGGCATGGTGACTCAGGGTTTTTCCTTTCCCCGGCACTTGCCAGCGGACTTCAAGCTGGATTGAAGATTGGCAAACGGTGCAGCAGTAGTTGAGCTTCTGCCACAAGAACTTCTCATCTTCTTCTGGCAGGAGTCCTTTTTTAACCCATTTCAATTTCTTCAAAGCTCTTCCTACCCAGAGCTCTGAAGTGGTTCTTCTAATGACAACCACCCCTGTTACAGTGGCCAGTCTGATATAGGGTGGCAAGGTGCATGATTCACTGGCCATTCTCCGGTCTCTGGTTTTCCTTAGCTAAGAACTGGTTGAGCTGCTCCACTCTTTGGATCCCCTTCTTGTGCAGCAGCACAGTGTTACAATCTAAAACTTGCTTCACAATGTCGACAGTGTCATACTTGGGTTTAACAGCTATACTTGCAGGTTGATCACGTGCCTTCATCCACACCTTCTGTCCATCTTGAAATGGTGCAGTGGGCGCTGGCTGGTTCCTGCAGGCTGGCTGTGCTGGTCTGATCTTGAGATCTGGGTCGTGTAGGATGTCTTCCCACCTGCCCCATCCGGTGATGTTTCTCATGGGAGAACGTGGAGTTGCAGCCATCTGACCCTGGGGTTTTCCTGTGTCCCAAGGCATGTTCCTTTCTGAGAGGTCAACTGAGAGTAGAGATCCTTTGTCTTCACTGGCTTCAGCCATCCTTTGTCTCTGTCGTCTCAAGTTGTCTGCTCCCCCAAACCCTCTCCTGGCACATCGGAGCAGGGATGGGTGCAGACCACTGTCTACTAGCTTTACTGTATGGGTTGGGTCAGTTACCCTCAATAAAGCTCATCCCTCACCTACGCCGACGGTAGTTACTGCGAGGGTTGTGACTGACGGCCGGAGCCAGCCACTAACAATCCTACTCGCCTTCAGATTGTTACAGATTGTGGTCTATGAAGCAGCCTTTCTACTCCCTACCACTACTTTTGGAGTCTCCCTATCTCAGGGCCCCACGTTGGGCGCCATGTCAGATTTTCGGCTTTGAACTAAAACCCCACTTCCCCCACATCCTGTTCTTCCTGGCGGTGCTGGATCAGCTCCAGTTTCCAGTTCTTCTGCTTCTGTAATAGTTGCTCCCACCGAGTAGATTCCCCTATAAGGAACTAGAACAAACTGCACTGAGACTCTTACCCTACGGGTGGAGCTTGGATTGCTGGGTGTGGTGGTATACTGTGCAACTCCTCCTGGAACTTGCATCAGCCCATCACGAAACCACTCCTCTTTAGTCACCAAGAACTCTCGAGTTTTCCCTTTGGGTCTTGCCGCACAGCTGCCCCAAGCATCCAGCGCTGTGGTGTAATAGTACAAGTTTGTCGACCGAGCACCTCCCTCCCTGGGTACGTCGGGGAGGTCCACCGATGGGATGTCGGGGTCGTTAAGGACTTCTATGATTAACGCTCCCCAGGTAGTCAGCTCCCACGGGCCTTCCCAGCCCCTCACCGCTGCTAGGGCTCGGTCATCATCCCCCACCATCACAGCACGCTGTTGGGCCTCCACTGGGTCACGATACACCCGCAATACCAGGGCACACTGCGCGGTGTTTGGTGGTCTAACTCCCAACAGTACGTCCGCAGGGTCATATGGCCATGATGCAGAGATGGCTGCGGTTAGTTGATCCCCCCGGTTTTGTGGAGATCCCAGCAGCCCCTCTCCCAGTTGTGGAGGAGCTGATGGGTCCTCTTTTGTGCGTTGGCCAATCACAACTGTGCTCAGTTGTGGGGGAGCTGATGGGCCTTCTTTTGCGGGTGATTCAAACACAATTGGCAGAGTATTACCTGTACAAGGTTCAGGCGGAGCCCTGCCCACTCGCGGCTCGAAGCTTCTCAGGGCCCCGTAGAATTTTCGCACCTGCCAGCCGTAGGCCCGGCTGACCTCCAACAGTGGCCCCCCTTTAAAGTCCTCCCGACAGGCAGTGCAATAAGTTAGATCTCCTTCATTCCATGAACATAAACATGAGGTAGGGGAAAATTTACCCAGGTCCCAGCAGGTGATAAAAATTACCCTAGGAAGGCGTCGTACTCGGCAGTCTCCACACACCACGGCGTCAACTACTTTTACTGGGGGCCTTGGCAGTCTATTGAGCTCGCTGCTCGTGGCATGGTGACTCAGGGGTTTATCTTTCCCTGATCCTTGCCAGCGGACCTCAAGCTGAACTGGAGATTGGCAGACGGTGCAGCAGTGGTTGTTTTCCTGCCACGAGAGCTTTTCTCCGTCTTCTGGTAGGAGTCCTTTTTTAGCCCACTCCAATTTCTTCAAAGCTCTTCCCACCCAGAGCTCTGAAGTGGTTCTTCTGATGACAACCACCCCTGTTACAGTGGCCAGTCTGATATAGGGCGGCAAGGTGCATGATTCACTGGCCATTCTCCGGTCTCTGGTTTTCCTTAGCTAAGAACTGGCTTGAGCTGCTCCACCCCTTGGATCCCCTTCTTGTGCAGCAGCACAGTGTTACAATCTAAAACTTGCTTCACAATGTCGACAGTGTCATACTTGGGCTTAACAGCTATACTAACAGGTTGATCCCTTGCCTTCACCCACACCCTCTGTCCAACCTGAAATGGTGCAGCGGCTGCTGGCTGTGTCCTCTTATCCTCGGTGCTCCTCCCCACCTCCATCGACGTAAACGGTCGTTGGTTGAGCTCTGCCGCAGGGGACGGTCTTGCGGTGCGATGACGATCATTGAGGGCTTGGCCTATTTCCACAGCTCTGGTGCTCCACGAGACTGTTGTGCCGAATCCAACTCAGGTGAAAAAATTGTCTTAAATTCAGCAATGAAGTCCTGAAAAGTAATCCCAAACGACTGACAATCAGGGAATCGAGCCTCGGCCCACCTAAGAGCCCTACCCGTTAGTAGACGTAAGACATAAGATATCCTTACCTCATCAGAGGCGAAAGTCTGGGGAGAACGGTTAAACACCAGTTTGCACTGGAAAAGAAAACCACCGCAACTTCCACCGTCACCGGAGAATTTCTCTGGACAAGGTGACGCGCCCTCAAGTGGTGGAGTCCAAACCTGATTCTCCATGCTCGGAGCGTCGGAAGGCGGGGTAACGTGATCCTGAGTGACAGGTGACGTCTTCGCGGAAGTGACTGTGTCCACAAGTAGGCTAACCTGAGCGGCTAATCTCTGAAGCTGTTCCTGAGTGGAATTGACAGCAAAACCTAGCGACTGCATTTGTTTCTGCTGTGCGGCTATCTGCCGCCCGAACGTATCCGCTGGACTCTGGTGGCCGGAGCCTTCTTCTGTCATGGTTTTCAGATGACGAGCCCACATGCAGATACGAACGGGAGGCAATGCACAGTTTTAAGATTTTTATTAAAGGAAAACAGGCAGGTCTATGGACGGAACTACAGGTGACTCGGCTGGGTCAGAACGTCACGGCTGGAGAGTCTGTAAGAAAGAGCAAGTGAGTTCTTCTGAAATAAGAGCCAGGAAACTTGCTAGGAGTTGCGCTGCTTACCATTAGGCTGGGCGGACCTAACCGGGAAGAAGTAGCGTCAGGAGAACTCTATGTGACTACTCAGATGGAGATAGGTGGCTAGTGGCTGAGGGCGGCAGATGTAGCTGGCGAGGAATCCGAGGCGACCTCATCGGCAGCGGTTGACAGATGGATTGACCAGAGTGAGCACAGAACCAACAGAACCCGGGAAAGGGGATCTCAGGCCTCGCTGGGTAACTTCCAGGAAGTATGAGGGGAGCGCCAGAGCAAAATCTGAGCAGACAGGTCTGCTGGTCTGTTTCTTCGGACGGGACGTCAAGACAGGTGAGTGCATCAAAGCACCAAAATCTGGAGCAACAGAGAGGTACAAAAAATTACTCAAAAAAGAAGAGTAACAAAAAAACTCACAAGCTGGTTTCCGAGAGTTGGGACAGAGGCCACGTCGTACCACGACTGGTTAAGGCTCCGGCGTCTTCCATCTGCCAGTGCTCTGCTTAAGAAGCCAGAGGAAGCCGCCTGCAACGAGCTGCAGGTGTGGACCACGCCTCCTCAGCCAACTAGACACACCTGAGGAGTAGAGTTAGAGCAGCCAACACAGAGAACCCTGACAAGCTTCCTCTGTCATCTCCTCACTCTCTTCAGTCTCCAAGCTCCTCCTCTCACCTAAACTTTACAAACTGTCTCCAAACTATGAAAACTATCCAAACTCTACTATCCAATATTGTATCCAAAACCTGAACTGACCACAACTTTCCACCAAACCTCCACATTTTGACTCAATACTGAGATGCTTAAATGCCTGTCAAAACTCATTGGCAATCTGAACCGCTTCTCGAAGCAGTCACGTGGTACGGCTGGGTAGCGAGGCTTCGGTCGTCATAATTTTCAGTTTTTCCCCTAAATGAAGTAAACCTTGATACACATTTTGTGGAAATGCCCCCTCCATTACTCGACACACCCTTTGAAGCCCTGGCTTATTTTATATCATCCCTAATTTCAAGTCTTCATATATCTCCACCTACATTATCAACACAAGCCTTGAAGCATTGGCTGACAGTACACATCACTACCTGTCAATGTATGGACTCCACTAGAGCTGTAAAGGTGAGTTGTTGTATCTGGTATCAGGATGTTGCCAGGCAAAAGTTATCAGGGAATCTCATTTTCCATGAAAGAGTTTTCATGGTCTTCAGTGACACCAAGGCTTATGGTATTTATCAAAGAAATGTAAACATGGGAGGCACAAGTACATTTTTCTGAGCAGAACATTGCCCAAACCATTGTTCAGCTTCTACTGGATAACCTTCTTCCCTTACTGCATCCCTGTGCCTTACTATCCCCAGGGTAGCAATCTACACCCTCAGCCACATAAGGGATGGTTAAGAAAACATCATTATGATAATCATTAGATCAGGCAGTCTCCCTTCTTTTCTTTAGGGCCCAGTTCTTATGCCAACCTCAACTCTGCATTTTAAATATTGTCTCGGAAAGAGGTGTCCAACTCTGGCCAGTTTACTATCCTGCAAGTTTAAGATGTGACATTCCTCCAAAGCAGCTGATTCAAATGTCTAAATAACATCCTTAACATTTCACCAGGTCCGGCAGCTTTCTGTTAATTAGCAAATTATTTGAACCAGGAGTGTAAAACCAGAAAACATCTGATAGACTGAGAAGACTGAGCCCCATGGTGAGTAATTGGGCATCAGTGGCCTGGGCTACTACATGTAGATGATGATGAGCCAACCAACAGGACTTCAAATAAAAATGTGTCATGTATCTGGATGAGGCTGGAAAATCAGTGGAGTTTCTCTTTAAAAAGCTAAAGTTCAACGTGAAATTCCCCCATGTAAACAGTGTGTTATAGTCTCACATGTAACTAGAATGATAATTTTACATCAGAGGGCTCTTACTTTGACTGTCGTCCAGCTAGATAAAGTACCAAGTGATTTAATGACAGTGATAAAGTTGAATCTTAAACCACTTCACAATCTTGCTGAATCTCTTAAAGATTTCTTCTGTTTTTTTTCTTTTAAAGGCATACTATGCAACATTTTTCAGTTAATTAATGTGTTCCATACCGTTTTGGATGATTAAATGAGTCATTTCAGGTCGAACAAAGGTTTTCTCGGCCGCCCTCGGGGTCTGTGGGAGAAATACCGCACTTGCAATTGCAAGAGCTCTCGGCCCGCACTCACAGAAGTCTCGCTTTACGGCGAGAACTCCATGTGTTTTTGCCCTGCAATTCACTATATGCACGCGCGAAAGCAACAACAAAGAACCGCGTGTTAACGTGAAATAAACATGCAAGCATATCGAGTTTTATTATTATTATTATTATTATTATTATTATTTATTATTTTTTTTTATTTGTATTTTTTTATGTTGGCGAGATGCTACCGCGGCGGCGGCAGCGGCTGCGGCTTGGCGCGGCGGCGGCAGTAGCGTCTCACCAACATAAAAAAATAAATAAATAAATAATAATAATAATAATAAAACTGGCGAGTATCACCAAAAGAAAGAAATGGTCAACATTTTAAGCAAGGACATTTAGCCACTACACTGCCGTTTTTTCCACTTTTCGTTGCGTTCGCCTGTCTGCTAAGCTCAAAACAACCGTGCCTGGCTTGATGGAGAAACCAGAACAGCTGAGCATCTTTATGACAGTGCACTTTTACTTTCGCCCTCTGGGGGGAGCCTCGCTGGAAAATCAACCCCGGTTGCATAGTATACCTTTAAACTTAAATGTTTCAGTTAAAATAATTATATTGTCACACAAATATACGGAGCCCTAGAAGGGTCATCGCAAAATGTTTTGCATGTTGAGAGAATGTGCGCTCGTTTTACTACATTGTGCACTTGTTTTAGTAAATTGTACGCTCGTTTTACTAAATCGTGTGTACAATTTACTATATTGTGCGCTCGTTTTACTACATTGTGCACTTGTTTTAGTAAATTGTACGCTCGTTTTACTAAATCGTGTGCACAATTTACTATATTGTGCTCTCGTTTTACTATAGTGTGAGCTCATTTCACTAAATTGAGCTCTCATTTTAAGCATAGTAAAATGAGGGCACAATTTATTAAACGAGTGCACTATTTACTCAAACGAGCGCACGATTTACTAAAACGAGGGCACAATTTATTAAAACGACAGCAGAATTTAGTGAACATGGTTATAGAACATTGTGTGCACGATCTACTTAAAAGTGGCCACAATATGTAAAACGTGCACTCAGTATTGTCTTGTCACATGTAAACATGAGCACGTTATAGTATATTCGAGATCTCGATCTACCAAAAGAAAACGTGCTTACATTTTATTAATTCGAGTGCTCAATTAAATGAAAACGTGCTCACATTTTATTAATTCGAGGGCTCAATTAAAGAAAACGTGCTCACAAATGATCACGACCTGAAAAAAAAAATCACTTAAAGTGAGCTCTCCCGGGCTCCGTACAAAGATAACCTGGGCAAATAATAAAAATAATGATTTTCAAATGATGATTAAGGGAGAAAAAAATCTTTCCATAAGAACCTGGCCTTGTGTGAAATAGTAATCACTACTTACACACTGAGTGTGGCATGCTTAAAAACATCTGACCCAGGACAAAACCCAATTGTCACCCCTGGTCTCAAACACAATGCTAAAACAATTGGTAGCTGATTATTTAAATGTACATTCATCCAAAAGTCTTCTTCTTCTTTCCAAGTGGATCATTCAGCAAGGCCTGCGGGCCACTAATCCTAATCTTTTTAGAGGATTATAGGAGCTGGCATATTGACAGGAAGCTGCACCGACACACATCTAAATTCTCTCTCTCTCTCTCTCTCTCTCTCTCTCTCTCTCTCTCTCTCTCTCTCTCTCTCTCTCTCTCTCTCTCTCTCTCCTCTCTCTCTCTCTCTCTCTCTCTCTCTCTCTCTCTCTCTCTCTCTCTCTCTCTCTCTCTCTCTCTCTCTCTCTCTCTCTCTCTCTCTCTCTCTCTCTCTCTCTCTCTCTTACACACACACACTTTCAAAACTGTATGCTTATATTTCTTCACTTTGGTCCAGAGGTGAAAAGTCAGACTTAACTCTGATGCAAATCCCTTGAACTCATTATGCAAAGAGGCAGGAGAATCACAAGATTTATGGAAGTAGAGAGCGGACGGGCTGCACAGAATATCAGAAGACTTTGATCCTGAGACTAAATCAAGTATAATTGTATTCACACTTTGAATTGATGGAGTTTAATGCAAGCCATGCAGTGCACCATAGACAACCCTTTTAGAAGTTTTTGGAGGTTCTGTACTGACACCAATATCTAAAAAATCTGAATGTGGAGGGAGTCCAAAGTATTTGTTTCAAAAGGACACTTTCTGAAACACATGTTAAAAACTGCCTTTAGTATGTGTTAACTGAGATCCATCCACATAATGCACAGCCTGTACAGGTAAAGCTCAGATTGTGTCAAAACTCCATGTTTGCACCCATATAGGGGATTTAAAAAGTCTACACACCTCTGATAAGAAGCCAAGCTGTAGTAATAAATAATTTAAAAACTTGTTCCAAATGTAATGTGACATTTATCCTGTACAATTCAACTGAATAGCAAAAAAAGGTCTGTTACATAGAAATATCAAAAAAATAAATAGCTGCTAACATATGTGCATAATGGTGCACACCCTTAAATTTATGTGTTCATTTCAGCATTCATGGTCTGTGGTAGGAGTTTTTTGAGATGCAACAATTTGAATATATTTGCCAATTTTTGCTTGAAAAATTCTTAAAATTCAAACCTTGTGAGGATATCAGTCCACAACCTTCTTCAGGTATCAGCCTTAATTTTTTAAAACAACAACGGTAACGCTTTATATTAAGGTCCTTGTAATCAGCATTAGTTAATAGGTAATAAGACCTCAATAAGTGCCTACTAGATGCTTATTAACATTAATATTTGTTTATAAGACTATATATGCATTAATAGACCCCTTATGATGTTGTTAATAGCAGACTATAAGATATTTATAATAACTTATAAGAAACTTGTTAAGTGCATGCAAGATGCTTATTAACATTATGTGTTTATAAGATGGTATATGAATTAATAGTATCATTATAATATTGTTAATAGCAGACTATAAGACATTTATAATAACTCATAAGTAACTTTTTAAACATTGTTGATGCTTAAGTATATTAATAAAAAATCCTCCTCAGCATCTTATACATTTTTGATAACATTACAAACACCAATATTGACTCAACAAGCCCAACCATGTCTTTGTCTTTTGCCTTTAGTAATCTTTTTTGGTTCGATTTATTAACTTTGTTATATACTTTATTGCTCATCTATTACAAATTAATATTGCACTTGTTAACCTTTAACTGTGCTTTTTGCACGTACCGGATCTAAAGAAAGAACAATGTCTTATTAAGGCTGATAAATATTTTATTGTGCACTGTTATATCTTTAAGACATTTTTTTGTTGATTTATCAAAATGTACTTTATTATGCCCTTATTACAAGTTAGTTATACACTTGTCAACAGCTAACTATGCTTTTTGCAGCTACCAGATCTAAAGTGAGAACAATGCCTTATTAAGTCTAATAAATCTTCTGTTGAGCATTTATTAACGACTTATGATTTTCACAACTTCCAAATCTGGAACGAACAATACATGCTGGCAAGGTTGATGGAAATAAAACAAAATTGCTTAACACAACAAATGTTTCAACGGTAAAGCCCAAAAAAGTTTTATTTATTTCTGTGGCTTTCACAAACACAATTTCGTGAAAGAAAAAAAACACTTTTTTAAATCACCTACAACTGACTTTTTTATGTTTTAAATGGACACCTTCTAACTTTGCGTATTGGGGCATATTATGTAAAACATCCGCATGGAAAAGTACAGTTTTGCAAAGTGAAACATTTATTTTTTATAATACAAAAATAAAAATCACCAAAAACAGGTGTTTGAAAAAAGCACACCCTCTAAAATACTTAACAAAATATAACACAAGTGCAACATAAAACTGTGGTGGAGTTTTTTTTTTTAATTCCACTAAACATTTTACAAAACACTCTTAAAACATGTGCAATTTGCATCAAAAGGAATTTAAACGTCCCACTTTCTAACAGCCAAGTTTCCCTAATTTCTTAAAGCATCAGAACCTTACTGTCAATACCTAGACAGTTGACAACATGATCCACTCCCAGTACTTAGCCTTCAATTTAGCCTACCCTGTACCTCTTAGCTATATCCTCCAGTAGCCGACCAAGAGGCCCATCTTTGTGTTTCCTGCCTAGCCATTCAGTCCACTCAATGGGACAAAGATGGTCAGATAGTAAGTGTTCAGTTTGGTTACCTCTTTGCCTCCAAACCTGTTCCTTAATACTCCGCCACGCTCGCATGTGCAGTGTATGAGCACCTGTTTGGGGATCTACATACCACCTTGCATGATTAAAAGTCATGTGATTATTGCCAAGTTCAGGGAGGGAACGATAGGTCACAGAGTGTTTTGCTTATCCCTACCCCTTAGCTTGACAAATGTAACCAGGGTTTCCCTAATAAAAGCAAGGAGGGGACAGAGTGTCTTCAGAGCGAGTTTGGAGATCTGTATTAAGCATCTCAGCTCCTCTCCTTGCAAGATTTATGAAAACTACCCTCATTGTTGTCTCTCCTTCTTGTGTTGTTAATTAATGTTTTAGGTGTTTGAACCTGACACATATAATGAACAATAATTTAATCTAAGAAATTAAAGGCTCACTCAGGACTATTATTTTGGTTATAAAAAATACATATTAGATATATTATCTGGTGGGCAACTCACACAGTATTTCCAAAAGATGGAACAATTCAGTGCATAACTATGCGGTGCGCCAAGAGACAGAGATAAACAGCAGAATGAGTAGCTTCTCTCAACATAGACAGCAAAGACAGGTGGAGCAGTCCTAATAAGCATCTTGTATCTTTGTCTTTACGACAATACAGTTAGAGGTCGTGCAAAATATAATCTTCATGTCGGTAAAACATAGAAACTACTCATGGGCGTGTTTATTTTCCACTTTTTTCTAAACAAATCAATATTTAAACACTTCAAGAACCTGTAGACACACAAGTATCTGAACGGTATGCTGAAAACATTATGTCACAAGTAACCAGAGACATACATTTTAATGAAAATTCTGTCAAGCCCACTAATTAACATGATGTTTTAACTTTTACCAACCATTCACTTGGCATCACAAACTATTTATAGCAAGCTCAGTAATACAGCTCTACTCACCTTTCTCTTATGGCGGAAGAGACTCATCAATTACGACAAATTCATGCCGTCCACCAATGAGCTGTCCTTGTCGTTCTCTCATTCGCTTAACAGCCCTTCTTCAGACCTTCCTCAGTGTTTTTGCCATCTTTGAGAGGGTTGCAGTGCTTGCTGCAATACTGTCCTCCATCATATCCACCTGTCTGAGACGTAGGCCCTGTGGAAATCTATAGAAAATATAACACATCAAAAGTTTTGCATTTCCTTTAAAAAAGCTTTTCCAAAGTAATTATCCAGCACTTTAAAATGTTGTACCTACAAATGAACTGCATCCACTGAAACAGCGAAAGTCTGGACTTGCTAAAAAGAGATTTGTCCCAAATTGATTTCACTGTCTTGGTCCCTCTGTGTACTGCCTGCTGGCAAGTCCTTAACAAAAGCATTAAATATTTAGAAAAGCACTTAATATTTGGTAAAAAAAAAATAAATAAAAAAAATACGTAATCTTGGTATTGACATATAGAAAACATTATTACTATGCATCTATTATTGTTAACTTTACATTCATTTAGAAAGTGATTTAAATTTTACAAGCTGTCAGGACTCAGTCAGCAGAGCCGTGCAGCTTGCTGCCGGCTCTGCTGCCTCCACTCTCTCCACAGGTGTTCGTGGTTAACGGGTGGGCGGAGTGCACACACCTGCAGACACTTCGGCAGCACCGGGCCACACTATAAGAACCGTGCACGAACAGAGGGAGGATGCCAGAGTGTTACCTTGTCGCGGTATGCCTAAAGGCCAAGAACCTCCACCTGAGCTTCAGACCCGTGAGTTTTTCGATCCCCGTTTTTGGATCTAATCCTTGTTTCCTGTGTTTTCTCCAGTGCACTTGTGTCTTTGCAACCCTTCTCTCGTGTGACTCTGCGCTGTGAGGACCAGGCTCCCGAATCCACAACCGCTCAGATTCTGCTCTAGCGATCTCCTCCTCAAACTCCCTTGGTGGTACCAAGTTGGGCGTGAGCTTCCCCTCCCCGGATTCACCCTGGTCACCTCGGACTCTCCTGGTTCCTTCCTCTGTTCATTCCGGATCCCTGGACCCGCCGGTGCTGCTCGGACCCCATCCGCCTCCGCCCACAGTTCTCCCGGACGCCTGTCACTACATCTGCAGGCCGGTCTGAGTCCACACCACTACCTCCTCGGTTCGGTTCCCGTGCTCTGTGGTAAGCTTACGATTCCCCGTAACGTTACCTTAGCTTCTCCCTCAATTAACCGTGTCCTCCTCTCCTTCAGACTTACCCTGTCTCCAGACTTTGGTTCCCTGCTGCTTCCCCGATCTGCGGCGACAGATCTTCCTCGTGATCCCGCATCTCTGTTAAATAAACTCTTGTGATCTGACCTGTTTCCCCTGAGTGTTTCTGCATGTGGGCCAAACATTTAAAGCTGAACATGACAGAAGACACTCAGCAGATGACTATGGTTTTAAGGCTGAGTAGTGAAAGGAATGTACTGGTCATTTACTAACATTTGGTATATAATTTTGTGCCCTACAAAGGCAGATCTGTGAAATAGGTTGGTTTAAGATCCATCTAACAAATACATTTGACATCCCTTCTAATGACTGCTACATAATGCATAAATAAGGACAAACCTGCTTAGTAAATAGCTCTAACTGACATTGCCCCAAGGAAAAAGTTATTACCAGCTGTAATGGTCGCTGGTCCTCTTCTTTGTCATCTTCATGTTTTTGTGACAAATACGGCATTTGATTTTTTTGATTACAAGTTTTTTTTCTGAAGGAATTTAATTTGCTTCAAAGTTTTCCTGGATGAACTACCTTCAAAAATAAGTTTTCTAATTTTGTTTTGCAGCGTCATTGTGGTAAAGTCACTTCTTTTTTTCTCCTCTTCCTTTGCTTTTCGCGGGCCGCTTCTTTTTATGCTTCTCTACATCCGGGGCTCTTGTCTTCCTGCGCTTCTCACAAGCTTTTATTTTGAAGGCAGACCATGAAACCGACACTTCTGGTTTGGGTTTTCCGGTTTAAGATAGTATCTTAGCCACTATTAATCGCGCACATAAAATGGAAGGAGTGGCCACAACGTCTTCGCCCCAGAGAAGAGTACAAACCCGCTCTGGGCCTCGAAAAAATAATGGTGACAAGAGAGGCCGCTGTGATTTGGAGGATGACTCTTCTGGTAAGTTTAACTGCTGCTAACTAATTTTTTTTTTTTTTTGTCGCTCCACTACGGAGCCCGTCTAATGACATGGACAGAAGACAATGTTAAGTAGTAGCCACGCGTTGCCAATTCGTGGCTACTACTTAACATCTTTGATTTGATTCCTCTTTAACTTTATGTAATTTGGTTGATGTGGTTTTTATCTGTGTATTAAATTGTCCCTGTATACACCCCTCCTGTAAGCATTATCCATGATTAGTATTAAGTCTGAATTTGTGTTTCTGTCAGGTGCTCCCAAAATGGCCCCCACTGCCAAACTCCAGAAGCACAAACATGAGCTGGCTAAAATGAAAATAGCTTGTCAGGAAGACTTGATCAAACAGCTAACCAAGGAGAGAGACTTTCTAAAAGACCAGCTCTCTCAGAGTAAGTCAGTGGTGTTCACCATTATGTTGAGTATTATGAGTTTTTTGTTACACTAATCATGGTGTTTTGTTTTTCTTAACTGACTATAATTTGCACTTGTTTTTACACACATAAACCTAAACCAAGCCCTTGATTATGGAGGACTATGACATAATTAAAAACAAATGTATAAGAATACAATAAATGCACAAAATACAATAAAGTAGTAATTAAATTATGTAATGAGAAATAAATGTAAATATCTCTTACAATTAGCTTATTTAATTATTATTTTTAATAATCACCTTATTTAATTGTCTCTCATTAAAATTGTAAACTTTATTTGTTAATTGCTTAGTTCTCAAATGCATTAATTTCTGTTACATTTAAAAATTAAGAAACAGACAAATGCATTGTCTGTTCAGAGGCCTCTGAACAGACAATAAAGTTGACAATTATGAGAAATTAATAAATGAGGTGATAAGGAGTATTTACATTCATGTGTCATTATATTTATATTATATAATTTAAAAATACTTCTTACATTTATTTATTAGCTATATTTTTATGCATCTATTTCATGCTGATGTATTTATGGAGCATGTATTTATTTCTGAATTAATTTTTAATGTCATAGTCTTCCACAGTTGATGTCCTAAACAACAGAAACACAATCCTACAACAGTTCAGTATCTATTACGCAATCTATTTCAAAACAGTTGTAATTGAACCCGTCTCCTATCTATTGTGGTCAATATTTCATTGTATTGTCTTCATACAGCATCAAGAAACATGAACAATGATGACCCATCCCCTGAAGCATTTGCATCACATGCTGACTTTTCTAGATCCTCCAACTCGAGCTCAGATTCATTCTCAACCGACCCTTCCTCAGACTCCTCAAGCTCCTCTACTTCTGATAATAGGAAGAAGAGAAAGAAGAAGGGAAAGTAAGGAACAAGGGAGAGACGAAAGAAACGGAGCAGTATTGCAAGGGGTAATTTTATTCATGTAAATAAAACTAACATTTAGAAGATAGTTACTGGCTATTTTTGGTGCATGATTTAATGTCATCCGTTTTAATGAAGATGAGTGAACTTGCAGGTTAAGGTACCACCTTTAGGCTATGCCCACTGAAAGCTGTTGGGTTGTGCAGTAGACTTATGAATGATGTACAGTTATTGAATGGAAGATTATTTATGTCACAGAGACTAATATCTACCCTTTCTTCTTCACCATCAGCACGTGGGCCAGATGAGGTAATTGCATGTACCGTAACGTGTTGAAGGCCTACAAGGCCTTGCAAAATAGTGGGAGTTGATCGCAACACAATTGCCCTGAATGCACCAATTGCAGAGCTTTCCATCGCTGCCCCTGAAAAGTTTGCAGAGTTCAAAGAACAACATACAACAAAGCACAAGCTTGGTGATTTTGCTGGGAAATGTCTAGATGCCATCCGTGATGATTCAGATATTGACAGTAAAGTTAAAGCACTTAAAAAATCAGGGAAACTGTTGCCTGTTGGAAAGGGGGACTTTTGAATTGCTTTGTGAAATGTAAAACGTTAAATGTTTAGTGGCACCTCAGTTTTTTGTTGCACTTTTTAAATGTGGAAACACTTGTTTTAGGTGATTTTTCTTTTGTAAAATTTAACGGGTAAAAGTTATTGTTGCACTTGCCGAAACTCTTCTTTTCCATGTTAATTAATGTTATGCATAATATGTCCCAATACTTAAAGTTAAAAAGTCTCCTGTTAAAAAAGCCAGTTTTAGGTTATTTTTTTATTATTGTTATGTGGGGTATGTTTCTACAAAATTGTGTTTGTGAAAGCCACAGAAATAAATAAAACCTTTTTGGGCTTTACCGTTGAAACGTTTGTTGTGTTAAGCAATTTTGTTTTATTTCCATCAACCTTGCCAGCATGTATTGTTCGTTCCAGATTTGGAAGTTGTGAAAATCATAAGCCGTTAATAAATGCTCAACAGAAGATTTATTAGACTTAATAAAGCATTGTTTTCACTTTAGATCTGGTAGCTACAGAAAGCATAGTTAGCTGTTGACAAGTGTATAACTAAGTTGTAATAAGGGCATAATAAAGTACATTTTGATAAATCAAGAAAAAAAACTATGTTCTTAAAGGCATAACAGTGCACAATAAAAGATTTATCAGCCTTAATAAGATATTGTTCTTGCTTTAGATCCAGTACCTGCAAAAAGCACAGTTAAAGGTTAACAAGTGCAATATTTGTAATAGATGAGCGATAAAGTATATAATAATAAATCGAACCAAAAAAGATTACTAAAGGCAAGACAAAGACATGGTTGGGCTGTTGAGTCAATATTGGTGTTTGTAATGTTATTATAAATTTATAAGATGCTGAGGAGGATTTTTTTTATTAATATACTTAAGCATCAACAATGTTTAACAAGTTTTTATGAGTTATTATAAATATCTTATAGTCTGCTATTAACAATATGATAATGATACTATTAATTCATATTCCATCTTATAAACATAACATAACAATGTTAATAAGCATCTTGCATGCACTTATAAAGATCTTAACAAGTTTCTTATAAGTTATTATAAATATCTTATAGTCTGCTATTAACATCATAAGGAGTCTAATGTTAATAAGCATCTAGTAGGCACTTATTAAGGTCTTATTACCTATTAACTAATGCTTATTACAAGGACCTTAATATAAAGCGTTACCACAACAACTCTCATTTTGTTTTGGTAAAGATATTCTATTAGAAATTTGGTTTTGAATTCTTGGAGTCACTGTGATGCCGAAAAATCAAATCCCTCTTATCCTTTTTGAGCTTTCTGGTAGAGACCTGAAGGTTTTTTTTTTGGCAATAAGATAACAGTTCTTAATGCCCCATTACTGGACAGGACACACAGAAAAGTAATAACTGAGAGGTTTAAATATCTGTTTGAACTGTAGATTATCAATGCTGTCTGGCTTTCTCTTTGTGGCTTTGACTGTTGTTTTTCAATGTCTTATCTCTATGATTAGAACGGCCTTTTTGGGATTGATGAATAAACTTGGATCCGAGAGACTTGCCAACTGAAAGTGATTGTTTGGTGTGACGAGCCAAACAAAAGATTGTTCTTTCATTTGAAAAACTACTCTTGTCCTTGCTAAAGTGTAGCGTCGATAACACTGATTAGGAGGAAACCCATGGAGCAACAGGTAGAGGAGATGACATTACATGAGTTGGTTCAGAATTGCAATCCAGGATAGCTCAGGTTCAGTACATTGAGGTCAGAAAGTCTAGCAATAATAAATTTGATGCTCAGAGGGTTAGTCGAGATGCGGGAATGGGTCATACATGGAGAGGCCTCTGATCACTTATACTAAAGGTAGTCTTCTCCAAATGTACTTGTTATTAGAATGCCGTGTTTGCTGTAAATGCAATTTAATCATTACAGAAATAACTAAATTGCCCCCCCCCCCCCATAAAAAATATTAGTTTTTTTTCAGTTTCATCTTGTATGTGTGCAGTGTTGCTTTGTTTTTGTCCAAATCTTGCTTCCATTACAGTACCTTGGAGAAACAGAGCAGTGTTTGGTTCTTGCAGTTAATTGGCTTTTTGTTGCCTTTTCCAAGGCTGACTAACAAACACACCTTTCTTTACATGCACCATTACACTCCTTTTCAGTGCCACGAGCAAAGAATGATGAGTCACAGCCATGCAGTGAAATAGTAAAATGCATGTTAAGGTTGAAAAAAATCATTATCATTAAACATAAGTGTAAGATTTTAGCATAAGGGAGTTTTTTTTGTTTGTTTTTTTTTTTACAAAGTTTGTCTTGGCAGCATGCTAAGACTGTGGAGAAACACATCTTTATGAAAAATTCACCCTTTGAACTAAATGTTCTGAGAAGACCCAGGTCAGCCTTCTCTGAAAACCTGTTCAAAGCTCAGGCTAAGACTGATGTTCTGAAAA
Organism: Fundulus heteroclitus; assembly: GCF_011125445.2. Lineage (NCBI taxonomy): Eukaryota > Metazoa > Chordata > Actinopteri > Cyprinodontiformes > Fundulidae > Fundulus > Fundulus heteroclitus. Next base: position 26,092,892 of record NC_046381.1, read on the forward strand.
GTAGAAAAATTGCTTCCGCCTCCCCAAGATGAATCAGTAGTGAGTGGAATCTATTTGAATAAAGGCAGTCCTGGTATCTTTCATCGCAACAAATATTTTCTTGCCCCTTACACACATTTATTAGTATGAAAAAGTAAAGAAAAATCCAAATGCACTGTGATGTGTGGGGAGAAAAACATTCTGATGAAAAGGTAATTAAGAATACAGGGCATTCATGCTCAACATATTGTTATTTAGATGTTAATTTATTGAAAGCTTTGTCAGTACTCAAAAATGTCATCTTGCGCCAGCACAGAAAAGGAAAAAAACTGAAGGTTGGGTCAGTGAATGTCACACAGCTTCCATCAAAGTTTTACCAGCCATCATTAAAAACACAATGCACATGAATTTTCCCTCACATGGACTGAATAAACATCAATGAGTAGGACTCATTTTCCTCTAGGAGAGAATTGTTTGAATACAAGTTGCTTTAATGGAGAGAAAGGGTTCACTGTTTTCTGGCAGATATGCACTTTCCATCACAGGGTGGTTAGACAGGCGCAAAAGCTTGCATTTTGAGGCTATTAAAATGTGCAGGATTTGCTGTAACAGCACATGCTGTAAGAATGCAAAATGTCACTATAAAAGTATTTTATAAGGATTGTTGCGTGTTAACTAGAGAGAAAGCTAAAGACAGATTTATTTTACTGTACTTTTGTATTCCAAGAAATACTCAAAAAAGGGGGAAAAAGTATACACACTCTTTAAAAAACTTACGCAAACACCCAGAGAACCAGAAGAGGAAATTAATGAATTGGTACTCAGCCACACATTTGATCAGTATGTAAATAACTGGATTTCTCAGAAACTGTCACATCTAAAACAGGCATCCAAATGGAACCTGTATTGTTACAGGCAGTTGCCAGAGTAACTGACAGCCAGTGAAAGCCATCACTCAAGGCAGCAGAAACTGATACAAACTCATTTTGGCATTAGTCAGAGCTTAATGGGATTTGCATTGTTGTTTTTTTAATTGCTGTTTTTACAGATGGGTATATAAGGGCACCAGCGTGTGTCATGGAGGTTCCAGTTAATGCAAAGCACATAAAGAGAGGAACCCTAGGAGATCTATGTATCCCATCATATAATGAAGATTAATAATTGTTTGTCTTTTACCATGTTTTGATGACTTGCATCAGAGGAACTGCATGTTCTCAGTTATTTCTATAGGTGGCCAATTGTATCTTAACTGTAACCAGAGACCATTGATTGATGATGAGTAACATTGGGTCATGCTCACAAGTAAATCTTGTTTCGTAACAAGAAAGTTCAGTTAAAGAGTACCAATATGCAATGGTGCTAGAAAAGGTTGTTTGACACAGAGGACTCTTTAATTAAAGGTAAAATAGCAATATTTACTCTAATTGATAAATTGTGTATAAAACAATACAATAGAATTGAGTTCAGTCACTTTATATGAGACAGGCACTCTGACTAGAAAGTCATTAAATCTTTCATTGTTAACACAAGTTTCACAAAGAACGATCATTTGTTCCTTCTTTGTAAATAGGTACTTTATGTAAAGATGATAATGGTTTTACAAAATTATGGAATGGGAGAGCTGGCATAAAAAAAAGAGATATGGCAGGTGCATAAAATACTTTTAATTCTTTTAAACATAATTGTAGGAAGGTGGATTTTTTATGTGCATGTTTTTGTTTCAGCTTTGTTTTGTTGCATGGTTGTATGTATATTTCTTTGCATGCTTTTTGGAGAGACCAGCTCCTACCCCTTTCCTCTGGCCACTGACTGACTGATTACACAGTGTTGCAAGCAACACTGCAACACAAAAGATGTGCTGCAGATCTAGACTGAGTCGAAGCAGAAGTGAACCCCAGGACCGGGAGCAGTGAGGTCGTAGTGGGGCAAGGGTGAGGCGCACCTGAGCCGAGAACTGCCACTCAAGCTGCTACGCACAATGGCCAGACGGGGAGGAACCTATCTGAGCCAGGGACGAGGGCAGGATGGAGGAGAGGCTCAGGGGAGACGCTGGCCTCCTCAGCTGGGTCAATAACTTGGGGGGTGGACTGCAGAAGGACACCGAGCAGAAGTAGCTGACCAGCTCTACCCTACAACTGCAGGATGGTTTGGTGCTGGACTTTTTATTACTATTTTTTTAAAGTACGTTTTAAGTAAAGCTTTTAGGGTTATTCGCTGTACAGTTTTTAGGCTTTTTTTTATTGTAATAAAGTGTTTAGATTTTTAATCCTGTTGGTTTTAAATACACTGCTAACCCATGCGATATGAAACCTGTTTTATTCTTAGTTTAATTTGTTGGCGGACTCATTAGTTTTATTATTGATAATAACCTTAAATCTACCACTCGGGTCCCACTTAATACTAGACATAATACTAATTGGTGGCCACAAAGTAGTTATTCGTGCACAAAAAATACTAATTAGTTCCCACAGAGTACTTATTTGTGGCCACATCATAGGAATAACGTGCGCACAAAATACTAAAACATAATCTTCCTACACAGCAGGCCTTTTCAAAGGGTTGGAGGAACAGAACAACACAATGGACAGTGATAGTCTGGAGTTTTATTTTAGGTTGGTGATTTTCTGCAGATTATGAAAAGCCTGTCTGACAAAAATGTGTCTGCTGCAATCATAAATTAGCCTTCATAATTCCAACGTAACCGTCTGCTTTAAGATAAGATAAGATAGTCTTTATTGATCTCACAATGGAGAAATTCACTCGTCACATCGGCTCATACAAGAAGGTGCAGAGTAGGGAAGGTGCATTCAGTTATATACAGTGAATCTTCATATATACAATGGATCAAAAAGAATACCAAAAAATGCCAAAAGAAATAGGAATGGGCATATGATGTCTTATTTACATTCATAGTGGTCTATATATATATATAAACTAGGGCTGGGCAACGATTAAAATATTTAATCGCGATTAATCGCCCTGATTAATCGCATTGTATTTACAAACTCCAAGAATGAATTCAAAAGTAGTGTAAAGAGCACTTTTATTTTAATGTTCTGCTGCCATATGAACAAAAGTGTTGTAACATTTGTAGCACTTATTTTATACTGGATATTTTCAACCCATCTATTGAATTTAGTGCACTAGTTGATCTGTTCTTCATAAAAGAACAGCAAGCACTGCAGCCAAAATATGGCCTTTTTTGACCTGCTGTATATTAGCCAGTCCCTAAGCTTGATGTATCATGAAACTGTTGACCTTTTGGGTTTTGTGGTTTTTATTTTATTATTACAATTAAATAATAATAATAATAATAATAATAATAATAATAATAATAATGTTATGTTCAGTGTTTTTTCGCTAATCCACCTCTTATATATTTCAATCCTTATGTAATTTTGTCTGTGTTGTGTGCACCTGCCTGTTGCTTTAATCCTATAAATTTCCCCGTCGTGGGATAAAAAAAAGGATTAACTAATGTTATCTTATCTTAAATAACACTTTTTAATATATGTACTGGGTTCTTTCAAGGTCTTAATTACATGTTATGTGTGGGCTCCAGTAACATCCATCCATCCATCCATCCACTGATCTACCTGGATGTTCCCTGGAGGACTGAAACGCCTCAGTCAGAGACGTCTGTGGGTCTGTCGGGGCAATGAGAGAAGTTTCGTCTCCTCTCTCCGTTTCTGTGGCTCGACGTTTTCATGTTTTTTCACGTGCTTAGATAAATTTGTTGTGTTTCCACTAAAATGAACCGGCTTTTTACAAAACATACAGCTTGATTTCATTTACGGTATTAAAATAAAGCCAAACGGTGCTACTTCCCCTGTTCATGTTTTTTTGCTGCTGTGGTCTCTCTCAGCTGTTTGTTAAGTTTGTGTGAGAGCTGAGTGGGCGGGCCAGGCTGAGCCTGCGTGCTGATTGGCTGGCGCCGCTGAGCCATGTACGAGAGGGGAGGGGGAGCGGGAGAGTGCTTCCGTGACAGCGCGCTGCAGTCAGCGCGCCTGCTGACTGACACTGACTGAAAGCATGTGAGCAACATGCGTTAATGCGCGATAAAATAAATATCGCCGTTAATAGTCTAATGAATTAACGCGAAATTAACGCATTAACTTGCCCAGCCCTAATATAAACATATATATATATATATATATATATATATATATACACACTTATATATATATATATATACATATATCTATACGCCTACATACATACGTACCTATGCGTATATATGTGCATATACATTTGTGTATACATTTGTACATACATACATACATGTGTACTGACATATGTTCAGGTGTTGATAGCAGCAGAAGTCACTACATCAGGATTATTGCACGGGTTGTAGTACAGTGTATTAAAAAGATTATTGCACATTAGTTATTGCACATTACTTATTACAGTTATGGTCACTGTTACAGTGCAGCATTGTATAATCTGATAGCAGCAGGAATGAATGATCTGCGGTAGCGCTCCTTTTTACAGACAGGATGTCTAAGTCTGGCACTAAAGGAGCTGCTCAGCTCCTCTACAGTCTGATGCAGCGTGTGGAAGGTGTTTTCCATGATGGATGTGAACTTGGACAACACCCTCCTCTCAGCCACTTCCTCCACTGAGTCCAGAGCGCAGCCCAGGACAGAGGTGGCCTTCCTCACCAACTTATTCAGCCTCGATCTCTCCCGCTCTGCACTGCCAGGAGCCCAGCAGACGACAGCGTAGAGGAGGGCTGAGGCCACCACAGAGTCCGGCTCACTCCAAAGGACCTCAGCCTCCTCAGGAGGTGGAGCCGGCTCTGGCCCTTCTAGTACAGAGTGTCAGTGTTGTGAGTCCAGTCCAGTTTATTGTTGACGTGAACACCCAGGTATTTGAAACTCTCCACAGTTTCTATGTCATGCCCCTGGATGTTCACAGGTGAGTGAGGTGAGGGTCTTCTCCTGAAGTCGATCTCCATCTCTTTGGTCTTACTGGTGTTTAAGCACAGATGGTTTCTCTCACACCAGTCCACAAAGTCCATAATGACCGACCGGTACTCCTGCTCGTTCCCCTCAGACACACAGCCCACAATGGCCGAGTCGTCAGAGAACTTCTGAAGGTGGCAGCTGTCTGTGTTGTAAGTAAAGTCCAAGGTGTAAAGGGTGAAAAGAAACGGCGATAGAACGGTGCCCTGGGGTGCCCTGGTGCTGCAGAGTGCCACCTCTGACTGACAGCCGTGCAGCCGCACGTACTGAGGGCGGTTAGTGAGGTAGTCCATGGTCCAGTCAGCTAGATGTTTGTCCACCCCAGCGTCCTCCAGCTTCCCCCTCAGCAGCACCGGTCTGATGGTGTTGAAAGCGCTGGAGAAGTCAAAGAACATGACTGTAACAGCGCTCCCGGTGGTCTCCAGGTGGGTGAGCGCCCGCTGCAGCAGGTAGATGATGGCATCCGTCCAGGGTGGGGCTCACCACGGTGCGCAGGTGAGCTAGGATGAGGCGCTCCATGGTCTTCATCAGGTGGGAGGTCAGAGTAACTGGTCTGAAGTGGGCCAGTTCCCTGGCGTGCGGCATTTTGTGAACTGGTACCACACAGGAGGTCTTCCACAGGGCGGGCACCACCCCCAGGCTGAGGCTCAGGTTGTAGATGTAGCTGAGGAACTCACAGAGCTCTCTGACGTTGTTCTGTGCCAGCTGCTCCTCCATCTTCTTTCCATAGTCCTTCTTTGCTGGTCCTTCTTTGCATGGGCGACTGTGGCTTGATGGGTTGAGTAGTTGTCTGGCAACCAGAAGGTTGTGGGTTCGATTCCAGCTTCCCCTTGTCACATGTCGATGTGCCCTTGGGCAAGGCACTTAACCCCAAGTTGCCTACCGAGCTGCGTCTCGGTGTATAAATGTGTGCGCGTTAGTGAGAGCGACTGGGTGAATGTGGCTATAGTGTACAGTGCTTTGGGTGGTCAGCATGACTGGAAAAGCGCTATATAAGTTCAGTCCATTTACCATTTTGCTGCCCTGATCCTCCACTGGAGCTACCGCTGGACTCTACGCTGCTCCTCTCTGTCCCCTGAGTAGAAAGCCCTCTTCTTCTGGTTCAGGAGGACTTTCAGCTCAGGGGTCACCCAGCGGGGGTTGTTTGGAAAGCATCGTAGCCGTCGTGATGGCACGATGCTCACCACACAGAAGGTCATGTAATCGGGGATGCATCCAGTCAGGCTGTTGATGTCATCACCATAAGAGCTTTGGAACATGCTCCAGTCTGTGGTTCTGAAACAATTTCTCAGTCTCTCATCGGCCTGATCTGACCAAACTTTCACTGACTTCTTCTGTGCCTTTTGTCTCCTCACCACTGGAATGTAGTGGGGGAGCAGGTAGACGAGGTTGTGATCTGAGCGTCCCAGAGGGGGGAGGGGGGCGGAGGTGTAGGCGTCTTTAACATTGGCATAAAAAAGGTCCAGCGTTTTACTGTCCCTTGTTTTACATGTGACGTACTGGGTGAGCGTGGGGAGGGTGGAATGGAGGGAGCCATGATTGAAGTCCCCTGTGATCAGCAATAGAGAGGGGGGGTGCTGTGTTTGCAGATTGTTTACAGCGGCGTGGATTCGCTCACATGCGGCGGCCGTGTCCGCGGAGGGAGGGATGTAAACACAGAGCATGATCACGTGGCCGAACTCTCTCGGCAAGTAATAAGGTCTCAAACTCACTGCGAGAAGTTCAACATCCGAGCAGCATATCTGCTGCTTCACGTGAACATGCGCCGCGTTACACCATCTCTCATTCACAAACACCTCCAGCCCCCCTCCTCTCTTTTTTCCACTCCCCGCAAAAGTTCTGTCCATGCGGATAAGTTTAAAGCCGTCCAGAGAGACCACTGAGTCCGGGACAGATCCATCTAACCACGTCTCCGTGAAGCACATAATACTAGCGTCTCTGTACCTACTTTGGAAACGGGTTAGTGCTGTGAGTTCCTCGGTCTTGTTCCGTAGAGATCTAACGATTCCCGTGACAACCGATGGTAAATAACCTTTCCTCCGCTTTGTCCTCCCGCCCCGACATCCTCTCCGCCTCATCCGTATTTCTGCGGGGATGTATAGTTTTTCAGCGTGGTGATGAGTGGGGCCGCAGCGCGAGGAGTCACGTAGCCCGAGAAGCTGGTTCCTCGTGTAGATCAAGGGACACTCGGAGTCGCGGACAAAGGGGTCTCCACTCGTGGCATCGAAATGTGCCAAAAGTAACAAAAAAATAATCACTAGAGTCCCAAAAGTTGGTTTCTTCAGGGCATCTACGCTCAGAATACCCGATCCGGTATTCAATAATATACAAGCAATCCAGAAAACACAATAAAAAGGAGAAAGTAGGAAAAGAAGGGATACAGCCGATGTGACTGCTGCCTGCGCAGCGCCATCTTGGATTTTATTCTTGTAAAAATCAATTGTTCATATGAAACAAACCTCAAATGTGACAAAATTAAGAAAGAATAAAGTTAAGCTATTCTAAATAAAGTTTCCAAAATGATTCATACCTCTGGCAGATCTAGATTAATGCAGACTGGAAGTCTTTTTACCATCATTATTATTTCCAACACAGAGTCTGTTAGAGAGAAGGTAACCCTACCTTTTGTCATCAAAGCCCATATTCCAAAATGACAGGTGACACACCCACTTCCGGTCCCACACCTAGAGGTCCAACCCTCTAGCCCCCCCCCACGTCCGGTATGACACCATCACGTGACAAATTACATAAGATTTACAACTACCAGAAGCGTGACCTGTGGCATGC